>NW_015113497.1:212092-248187 GCF_001443285.1 Poecilia latipinna
TAGTTTATTTTCTTAGATGAAAGGTTTAATAACCCTAACAAAATTTTGGGGTTTTTTTTTTTTTTTTTTTTTTTTCATTAAATGATTGTTCCAGACAAATGGATGTTTGGGTTTGATTAGGGTAGGGGATAGATTTGATCAATCCAAATTTAAAGATAAAGAGCTCTGCTGAAAGACAGGGCTAGGAAATCTTAAAGGCAGACCTAACAAGAGTTAAATGTTAAAAGCAAGCCCCATAAGTGTCCAAAAAAGTATGTGTGTAAAGCTGGGCCTTTTAAGGTTCGAACATTAAAAGCAAGCCTCATAATGGACTAAAAAACTTGTGTGTAAAGTTGGACCCCGCAAAGCATAAATGTTAGAAACGGGCCCCACAAGTGAGCGTTAAACTGACATGTAAAATAAAGTTTCAAATTGTGTTTATAGAAGGTGATTTTTAGTATCAAGATTTTTTTTTGACTTGCCTGATTTTTTTTATAGATCTAGGACATCTAGAAAGGGTGGGCCCCGCAACTCACCATTCTACTTTCGGACCCCTTGGAGTCTATAATTGAGTGCGTGTGTGCGTGCGTGCGGAACATGGCATCCACATTCCATTGTTTTAAGCGACAGAGTGGTTTCTAACGGCACAGATGGTTGTCATGGGTACACAGATCTGCCCATGTTTATTCCAGCGCACTCATCCCTTTTCCACCCTCTGTTAGCCTTCCTTTATTCATTCAATCTTTTTAACCCAGTATGTCAACACAAGAGAGTCCTTTGTGCAAGCTCCGCCCCTCCGCCTTCAGCAGCGCACATTGCTTTGGGATTGGTAGCTGCAACATCCATTCCAGTAAAAAAAAAAATCTTCTGAACTTTTTGCAATTTTTTTGAAATTACAAATTTCGGAAAACTAATCATATGAAGCACTGAAGATGTAAAAACCGAACCAATATATAAAAATATACTTCATATTTTTATTTTTTAAACTTCACTATCACTGTACAACAAATTTTGCTGGATAAGAAATGTTCCCAGTAATTATTGCGATAAATAATAATGTTGTTTTGAGTCCATTTTCAAATAATATGATGATGGAATAATAATTCAAGTTTGCCCTCTCGAAGATCAATAAACGCTGATTTTGTCAACATTAACACTATAACTGGAAGTTATTTCAAATATCCAAGAATAAACACAACATGCAAAAACAATAAATAAAACGGATATCAAAACACACACAAATGAAACATGAATTGCATTCAATTTAAATTCAAAAACATTTTATTGATCCAAAGAGGAAATTAACTTACTAATTAAATAAAATGGATTATGATGTCTCTGTAAACAAAATTACTCTTCAAAAAATGTTAGTCATCAAAACGGTAATTATTGAGCTAATTTTAATTTATCCGGCTATTAATTAATGAAATGTTTATTCTCACTGAAGGAGCAGTTGGAAAAAAAAATGAGAAAGGAGATCAAGAACAGATTTCTGCACTTAAAATTTTTCTGAAACTCCTACACCAATACGTTATTTTTTGCCTATTGGTCTTCTCCCAGCCATATTTTTTCACCACTAAAGCAATTCACAAGGAATAAATCAAATGAAGATGAATCTAAAGTTTCAACAAGTTTGGACAAAGAAAATCATAGCACTTTAGAAAGATGGTGGAAACACTCCACCTCACTATGTATAGACAACAAAACATACATTGCTAGAAGACTGAAATGTATGAAAAGGTTGTGATTTTGTTTTAAATAACATTTATTTAAAAAAAAAAGGTTTATATATTGTTTCCTTTTGTTGGAAACATGCCAAAACGTTATGCTGCTCCGTTTATTGGAAGGGGGTGGAGCTTGTCTTGATCACCTGACTAATGCGAAACGTGCTGCCGCTGCTGGTGTTGTTGTTTAGTTGTGGACTGTAACCCGTAGCCACCGACCCTCTGACCCCACTTCGCCCTCATTGCTGTTCCTTTCCTGTACGCCATGATGCTTTGCAGGAACTGCGGGAGATCCACAGCCGGCAGCAGAGGCAGAAGCAGAAGGAGTTAGAGGGAGGCGCTCAGTCACTCTCCCAACCTTACATGCAAACGGCAATCGAAAGGAAGTCTGCTGAGCTGCAGGAGGGCGGGTAAGACGGGAAGAAATACTGAAATGTTGGCTTTTTTGTTTTGGTAAATAATGGGACCTTCTTTGCACCTTATTCTTGCCAACATCCAGGTCATTGTCAAAGGAAGGAGTGGCTTGGCGGGGAGAAACGGGAAGCTCCGCCCCTAAAGTTCCTAGCCCTACCTCCATGTCTACGTCACACGCCTGGCTAAACAGAGTGACTCAGGAGGAAGAGGAGAGGAAAAGGAGAGGGATGGAGGAGGAAGAGGAGGGCAGGAAGGGGGCCAGCTCAGTGGAAGAGAAGGATGTGGAGAGCAGAGGAAAGAAGGACATGCAGGACAAACTGAACAAGTTGTTCAGCCAGCCAGCCGACCCCTGGGCTTCAGCAGGTGGGTTACAGCTGCTGCTGATTGGGATTCTCCTGAATATGTGGTTGGAATCAAGTGGGAAGTGGTTATAGCTGTTCATCCAGTTGAAACTAGGCTTTTACATACACCAAATAAAAAGACGCATTCACCTTTATTTCTGTCTGAAGTTAAATCAGACCAAGTTCTCTAGTTTAGGTCTGTTAGAATTAAAGAGACACACATTAAAGAGAGAATGTCAGAAATGTATTTATTAATGTCTTCAAATTTAGAAGTTCATATACAGATTGATGACTGTCTCTTTAAACAATGAGGGAAAGCCCAGATGATCATTTCATGGCTTACGGCAGGTTAACTCAGTGGCTCCCAACCCTGGATCACTGTCCAACACTTTAGGTTTCTCCTGGCTACGACACACCTGACTTAAATGAATCTCTGACTAACGGGCTTCTGCAACATATCATAGCATACAGAGGATGTCATGCAGTCATCTGAATCAGGAGTGTTGGAACACACCTAAGACATGAGGAACAGAACTCTGTGGACCAGCATGGATGTATTTTAAGGTCACATCTTAAACATACTTATTTCTTGTTTGACGTAATGAGAAAAGAAATCAAATCAAAAGAAATCAGCCAAGATATGAGGAAGAGAATTGTGCAGCTGAGCAAGTCTGGTTCACCCTTGGAAACAATTTACCAATGCTTGAAGGTACAGTGTTCATCTCTTCAAACTATTCTGTGTCAGTATAGACATGATGGGAATGTTCAAACATGGTACCACTCAGGAAAGAGACACTTTCTGTATGCTAGAGATGAATGTATTAATCGTCTCCAGAACAAAAGCCAAAGACCCTTTGAAGATGCTGCTGAAGCTGAAAAGAAAGTCATTATCCACAGTGAAACATGTCCTGTACTGACATAAGGTGAAAGGCCACTTGACAAGGAGGAAGTCATCTCTCCATAAGAAACATAAAAACGCAGATTGCAATTTGCAGATGGACACAGGCAAAATATCTTGATTTTTGGAGACATTTGCTGTGGTCTAATGAAGCTAAAGTGGAACTGTTTGGCTATAATGAGCAGCGTTACATTTGGAGGAAAATCCGGGATGCTCGTACCATCCTAACTGTCAAGTATGATGGTGGTAGCATCAAGTAAAATCTCTGGTACACATTGGTCTTCCAAATGGACAATAACCCTGAGCACAAAGTCAAAGTGGCTTAATGACCATAAAGCCAATGTTTTGGTGTGGCCATCACCAAAACATCTCAATCCTATGGAGAAGTTGTGGGAAGATCAGAAAAGGTTGGAATGAGTGTGAAAAGGCCTACAAACCTGAATCTGTTGCACTGTTTTTCTCAAGACCAAGTATCTCTGCCTGATGATAAAAAAAACTGTATGCAGTCTTATTTCCTCACTTTGTACTACGTTGATTAGATTTTTAGCGGCATTGGCTGAAAAATACTTCCATCAACTTGCTTGTTTAGTGTTTTTTGCACTAAAACCACTGGAAACAGTTACATTTATTTTCATTTGACCATAAAACAGAAGAGCAGTAGTCTTCTTTGTCTTTGCCCAGCTAAGCTTCAATAAAGGCCTAGTGGGCTTTTATGTACCTAGTTCTGAGACGTGGCACACATCTTGGTCTACGTCCAGTATCACCGTCAGTATGGTACATCATGTGTATTGTTTTTTTGGTCACAAGCAGCCTGAGTTTGTTATATTTCTGGTTCTCTGATCTCCCTACAGTAGACAAGGCTCCTGGCCCAAGTCTGTTTGACCAGAAAGCTTCTGCCAGTGGCTTCGAGCAACAAAAACAGCAGCAGCCAGTGAAGGTGGTCTACTACAGGGCTCTGTATCCATTCGATGCTCGTAGTCACGATGAGATCAGCATCCAGCCTGGTGATGTCATCATGGTGCGTACTTTGACCCATTCACTTCAGAAAGTAGCTTTAGAGAGTGCTTTCGACACGCGTTCTGTTTCGGTTTCTTGGGCTTCCTCCTGCAGTGTGCTTGTGTGTGAAAGACTGATTGCTTGTATTAACTTTTTCCTCTCTCCTCCGCTGTGCATACTGAAGGTGAAGGGGGAATGGGTAAGTCCTTGCCCCTCGTCCCCCCAGCCCCGCCCAGTGCAGTGTTGTGTGCTTCCACCAATCACAAGCCAAAAACAAAAGAAAACGCTTGCTGCCATTGGTTCATCTCATGTCATCTAGATGTTTTTCCATTTACCAGTGGATGAATGTAATTGACTTTGTTTTTCACAAAGTCATCACAGATAGATGTCCAGCGCCTGTGAAAAGTATTGAATGTTGAACCATTTGACTTCTTTGACAAGTCAATCAAAATCAACGAAATTTGGCTTTTTTTTTTTTTTTTTTCTTTTTCTTTTTTTTTTTTTTGACCAAAAAAATTTACAACATTCTTTTGCTAATTCTGTCATTTGTTTGTCACAAAAGCCAAATTTTGTTTACCATAAATGATTTGTAAAACTAAGAAAAGTTGAAAAATATCCAAAGGGGTGAATACTTTTCATAGGGGGTAAGGTAAGGTAGCCGAAATGCTGCCAGACCTCTTGTATTTTCATAACCAGCGTGAGCATCCCTTAGACATGGATCACTTGACAACTAAAAGGACTTGTAGTTATGTGTGTGTGTTTTAATAAATACGGTTGTGTCGCTTTTAAAGGGGCAGTATCATGTCAAATTTACTTTTCTAAGCTTTACATCATGCTATGTTATTCTCTCATCAAAAACAAACCTGGAGTGTTAACTTAATTCTTCCATTCATGTTTGAGAAAAGCTGCAGTTTCCAAGCTACGAGCTTGGAAACTGCAACCTGACAGAGCAGCCTTTCCTCACAGTTCTCCCACTCAGCTCCTAGCCAGCAGCAATTTGCAAAAACCTGGTGGTACATTCAGAGATGTGGGATCACTTCATAAACAGGTCGCTAAATATGTTGACAATGCAAGTCTGGTTCGGTAAATGAAAAAAAATCTGCTTACTGGAATTCTGCTCTGAGAAGCTGAACTTAAGATGTTTTATTATTTCTTCTCTTCAACGGTGAATCTGAGTTACAGCTAAGCCGGAGTGCCTGCAGGCCTACATGTTATTAAGGGTGCATTTACACCAGCCACATTTAGTCTGCTTTAATCCAACTCTAGTTTGTCTGCTTTGAAAGTCTGGTTTGTCTGGGGAGGTGTGAATGTGTAATAGAACTCTGATGTGGACCAAAAAAAGCAAACTGGTCCACCCTAAAATCCTCGGCCTCGGTTTCATTAAAGTGAACTCTGGTGCGGTTCAAGTACATAAGAGAACGCCAAGCAGACCGGAAGCTGCTTTTAAGCAGGAAACTCACTGTAGTGCACGGCATTCTGGGTAAATAGAACCAGGAGTCAAATGCTAGAAAGAGAAATTGCTGAAACTGCAACTGCTAAAATCTCACACTATTCCACTTTTATTTCTATTTTGTGAAGGAAGAAGTTGCACTCATGTCTTCTGAGGTTTTCCTGCGGCTTCCTTCAGAGGTTCTTGGTGCAGCGCCCCCACAGGTGGCTCCCAATTAGTTTGGATTGTTTGACGCAGTTCAGTGAAAGTGAACCGCATCAGCTGAAAATGCAACATATATTGCAGTTTTGGTTCCTAATCGAGCCGAGTCCTCCGGACTGTCAGGTGTGAAAACACTCTAAGAGTTTTGTCTAGAAACAGCATATCTTTGATTTTTCCTGTTGCATCCTCCTAATTATGCAAATACAAGAAATAGTTGCCGAGCAGCTATTTCATTGTAATTTGGTCAAGAAAGTTGCTGAATATAATGAACACTTGGTGGAACATTAACCAGCAAAAGGATTACTCCGCCTCATTTTTTCTCTTCCATTTTTCTAGTATTTAATAACTTTGCTCACTGTGACAGATAGTCTCACCGGCAAAGCTTTGTTTTTGTTGTTCATTGTACCTTTGAAGAGTTGACGGTAGTATTTAGAGCTACCTCTGTGTCAGTAGACCTTTTTGTAATGTTGCCTCTGTGTTCTGATAGGTGGATGAGTCTCAAACTGGGGAGCCTGGGTGGCTGGGTGGTGAACTCAGAGGCAGGACCGGTTGGTTCCCAGCTAATTATGCAGAGCGGATACCTGAAAGCGAAGCACCAATCAGCTTGCGGCCTCCGTCTTCAGCCACACCCCCTTCGACCCAGCAGCCAATGGCCACTCCCCCTTCAGCCTCCGGACACACCTCCACCTCAACATCTTCTGCTAACAGCAACTGGGCAGACTTCAGCACCACGTAAGTCTGACTTACTTCCCGACTCCTAAATGTGTCGATAGTTTTCCGCTGTAGCCTGATCGTCCGATTCCTTTGTGTCAGTTGGCCATCCAGCACAGCAAGCCAGTCAGACAGCGAGGGATGGGACGCCTGGCCTACCTCCTCAGCCAATCAGAATCCCTCTCTCAGCGTTCCATCGGCACAGTTACGGCAACGCTCCGCCTTCACGCCTGCCACCATGACGACAGGCTCCTCACCTTCTCCTGTACTAGGACAGGTAGAAAAAGGGATAAAATGAATCAGTCAATATGCAAAGACAGATAGTTGTAATATGCGGCAATCCTACCTTTTTTGTGTTTTATTTTTAGGGGGAGAAGGTGGAGGGACTTCAGGCTCAGGCCTTGTATCCTTGGAGAGCCAAGAAGGACAACCACCTCAACTTCAACAAAAATGAGGTAGCAGTCCATCCAGTGGTCGCTATTCAATCCCGTGTTTACAGTTACTAGTTACCTGAAGGACAGAAAAAAAGTTTGTAGAAGATAACAGAAAATCTACTGTACAGGATATTAGGTGTGGAGTACCACAAGGATTGATCATTGGACCTCTACTTTTTCCGCTTTCTAAATTTCTTCAGTCTATCTTATTTGTGGATGACAATCTTATTTTATTCAGGAGAAAATATTAATTTGCTGTACATTAGTGGTGTCCCGATCGATCAGCCACCGATCAGAAGCAGCTGATTTCCGTGAAAACGTGTATGATTGGTGATCGCCAATCACTCTCTCTCTTATTGCCGCAAAAATCGATCACCTACATGTTGTACTTCGCAACCCTCTGAAGCCAGTGTGCAGCGTATTTCCCCCTTTCCGTCACACGGCACAGGCGCACGGTAGCAAATCCTAAGCAATGTTGTGTGGAATTTTAGTGCTCTGAGAGTGATGGAGAGTCCCGGTTGACAGAGTTTCAACTAAAGTCCTAAAGGGTTAGAGTCCCATTTAAATGGCGTTTTAACTAAAGTTCTAAAGGGCTAGAAAAGGGGTGCGGGTTTTAATGTTTCTTTTTGTTTGTTTGTTTATTCAATATTACATGACTCTGCATTTTAGTTTTAAAGATCTAAAGCACTTTGAAATAAATGCCTTGCTGCTGAAATGTGCTATGCAAATAAAATTTGATTGATGGAGTAAAGTTCCATCTTGTGATGAAAAAATACCCTCGGGGTGAAGCACATCAAAATGCATCAACACAATGAATCTAATATGACATTTAAAACAACAAGCACCTGACAGACTATTACTACATCGAGGCTCACTGCAGAAAAAAGACACTGGGGTGATCAGACAGCAGGTAAATCAACGCACAATTCTCGTCCAGTTGAGCATGACGGTCAGAAAGCTAAGCAAATAACCCGAAAAATAATTTAAGTCATCGGGTTAGATAACCAACAGTGGAAGACGCAGGGTTCTGCTCTTGCTGTTGAACCACCACTGCGCTACTGAGATGTCATATTTCACAGACGTAGCGCCGTTTCCACTCCACCAAATGTTCTCTCACATCGAACAACTCCTAAAAGCTACATGTAACTTAACAAAAAAGTTTTTACATAGATTTTAAAACTTTCGCTGTCCTAACATGATAGATAATCTGTGAAAAAAGTCACCCTCCTCTGCCTCCTCCCTGAGTTCTGCAGAATTACACCGCTCGCTCAGAAACAACCAATCAGAACCAGCACCAAACAGCTGGCTGTGTTCACAGGCAGTTTCGACTTAGTAACAAGATTGTTTACTTTAATGTAACCTGCATTTAACTTGAAATGAATGTTTACTTTTGTATTTGACATTGTTTGATACCGGCAGTGCTGTGATGTTTATTTGACTTAATGTATAATTTTAGGCTGTTGAGAGCCTTGGTGTTAAATATTGTTTTACCGATTGCAGGTTTTCCTGTTGTCTTTTTCACTGAATACTTGCTGCATTGTCTTTGCAAGTATTTTGCATGTTTTCTGTCTAAATTAGGTCGTTTTGTTACCAGATCATTTTTCCAGTTTGCTAGATCACATAGTAGCATTTATACCTAAAGTGAAAAATTAACAGCCAATCTGGATGCTCAGTATTGGTGATCGGCTTTCATGGATAATCAGTATCGGAATTGGCAGCAAAAAACCTGATCAGAGCATCCCCACTATACATGGTTGGAAATTAATTCAGAAAAATTAAAAAATGGTTTGATAGTAAAAGATTATCAGATTACTACCAGTAAAACAAAGTTTATTATATTTTGTTGCTATAAAAAATGCGGATGCACAATTACATATCGAAGTAGTTGAGCTACAAAAAAAAACAAAAGATATTAAGTTTTGGGGGTCCTCAGTGATGAACATTTGTCATGAAAATCTTATATAAAATATCCAAAACAATTCCTGTTGCAACTAAGGTAAATGAATTAGTCCCTTGGATTCAGACTGATGATGATAGAAAGATGCATTTCAGTTAAAGGTGTCAGTTTATAGAACAACCTTAACAGTGAGCTAAAACAATCTAAACCTTTCTGCATTTAAAAGAAATGTGAAAATCATTAATGATTTCTTTTAGTTGTTACATGAAGTATTCATATTTATTGAGTGAATTAAATAAAAAAAATGAAATGAAATGAACTATGGACTTGTGTATGAAGTTGTTGGTCTGAAAGCGGTAACGTTGTTTTTGATGCAGATCATAACAGTGTTGGAGCAGCAGGACATGTGGTGGCTAGGTGAGCTTCAGAATGGACAAAGAGGCTGGTTCCCCAAAAGTTACGTCAAGCTCATCTCAGCCAACATGACGATTCCCTCTGCTGCCGCTGCTGCTGCAGTCCGCAGCAAAAACACTAAGTAAGTTTAAAAGAGCCCATCACTCCACAGTCCTCTCAGAATGGCAACGCATCGATGACAATGAAATAATCTTTGATCCAATTCAGTGATGTCCATGTTCCTAAAAAGGAGAATCTTTATCTTAAATTCATATTGTACTCAGAGGTTATACTTGACTTTTTATTTATTTATTTTTATTTTTTTGGTGTCAAAAGTATCCCATCATAATCTATTATTATCACATTATGCCATCACACATGAAGAAAATTAATACAGGTGGCCCCAAGAACTAGATATTAAAAGAATCTAATTAAATGATATTTAAATTATGAACGATTCACCTGCTGTGGTCTGAACACAGTCTCACAACTTCCGCATGGACCTGAATTGTGTGGCAACTTGTGCTTAATCAAACATCTCAAGGTTTTGATGTTGATCTGAACGCTGAATCTGCACTCTGCTGCAACAATGGAGACTGGAATTATAAGAGCCACTTCAGCCAGTGTTTTGAAATCAGGGAACATTTCTCCAAGTGAAGATTGCTTTGCACTTCTGCACCAAGTGGTCAGGAGTGTGAATTGAAAGTGGTCAAAATGACAGAGGGCCTTCAGATTTTTTTTGTCACAGTTTTAAAAATTTGTTAAAGGCAGAAAATGTTCGGTGAACACCACCTTAACCAGACTGCATCCAGCTGCATTTTGTTTTTGTCAGATCTGGAAGTGTTTGTCGAAATATGGCAAACTGTGATGGCTCTTTGGAAATCAGCTTGTCAACATGACATTCCTTATATAGAAATTATTTTACTTTTAAATATTTACACATTTTGAATCTTTTCGTTTTGTTTGCCCTCTTGTCCCCTAGTGAAGCTGGAATATCGGAGAGTCCGCCCAATGGGAAACGACCCTCATCCTCTCCGGCAAAACCTTCCGAATCTGGAGAAGGTAACTCGATAAAGAACGTTTACTGATTCCTGACTTTCTCTAGAGAGAGTGGTGACTTTTTCCTTCTGCTTTTCTCCAGAATATGTGGCCATGTACACCTATGAGAGCAGTGAACAGGGGGACCTTAGTTTCCAGCAAGGAGACATCGTCGTGGTGACCAGGAAAGAAGGGGATTGGTGGACTGGCATGGTGGGGGGAAAGACTGGAGTCTTTCCTTCCAACTACGTCAAACCACGTGACTCAGTGCCAGAGGTTGAAACCTTTGTTTCAGATTATTTAGTCTGGGCTAAAATTATAGTTTGGGAATATTTGCAGGATTTTATTTTATTTATTTATTATTTTTAATTGTCGTGAATTTCCCTTTATCAGTCCCTGGGACCAGCAGGGAAGATGGGAAGTCTGGGGAAGAAACCAGGTGAGATTTTTTCTTATCTTTGTTCTAATAAAACAGATTTGGCTTAGATTAGTAAATCTAATTCAATCTATGTGCATCATTTGTTCTGCTGGTTTCCACTTAGTATAACTTGTTTCGCGTCTTTAGTCGTTTAAATTAGAGTGTTTGCAAAATGCTGACTTCTGCTTTTAGTCAAACTGTAATATTCTTAGACGTTAAAAAAAACCCATCTTCCTTCCTTTTCCCTCTTTTAGAGATCGCTCAGGTGATCGCTGCTTACACTGCAACGGGCGCAGAGCAGCTGACGTTAGCACCGGGACAGCTCATCCTCATCAGGAAGAAGAATCCCGGGGGCTGGTGGGAGGGCGAGCTGCAGGTACACCAGCACTGTCCAACCTGGACAGATGTCTATCAGGTCGTCTTAACATGGACAACATAAACATGCTTATTAGAGGTGTAAACAGGGTGCCCTCACGTCCTTAAAAGTCTCAGTTTCATTTATCTAAAATTAAGGCCGTAAAATGTGTTAAATTCATTAAAATAAGGCCAGTGCCACATGACCTTTTGAGAAAAGGTAACTTTTTAGGCAAATATCTACTTTAGGACATTTCTTGTAATTTTTAAATAACCAGCATTTTATTTCAATTTTTAAGATTTAAAATAAAGATAAACATAAGCAGATGGACAATTTATTTGACAAAGCACACAGTTTCCAGCCTAGTGAGAAGGAAAACAGATATTTGTGTCATTCCTTGTGGAATTTCAATGCAAATATTGCAGAAAAAAAATTGAAGATAGTTAAAAATCTGCATTTGTTCTTATCTGTATTTACAAACATTAGCTAGTTTATAATTTTTTGCCAAAATTAGTACACACTCTTAAAAAGTCTTATATTCATACATATAGAAGTAAGGCCTTAAATGTATTAAATTTATTTTAAAAGAAATTGAAGTTGGTCTTGAATACGTTCATCACAGGTCTTAGATTGATGTATTTTAAATCAAGGCTTTGAAATGTCTTAAGTTAATTAAAATAAGGCAAGACAGCCTTAAATATCTTATTCACAGATCTTTAAATATATTTAAATATTCTTGCCACCACATCTTGTGGTTACAGGAATATTTAATATTCAATCTCATATTCTGTTATTTTTTTTTCTTTCTCATGGGTCTTTTCAGGCAGTTTGAGTTGTGTTTAATCTGCTTCTTCTTTGCGTTCTGCAGCTTCAAGGCAGTTGAAGCTGCTGGTAGCTAGCTAGCTGCTAATATACCTTTGCAGAACATTTGTTCTGGTTTCCACAGTGAAAACGGAAGGAGAAGGAAAAACTAGCTAGCTAAAAATATGCAAGCAAGCATGTTTTTTTTGTGTGTGTTTTTTTTTTTTTTTTTTTTTTTTAGCTTTTTTGCATCTATCATGGTTTAAGTGCAAATGTATTGGCAGGATGATGTTCATCTTCACCATTGGATCACTTCTGTTACGATGCTACATTCATTCTGTGCAAAAAAGCTTGGCACTAGGGTGGTTAAGGCTGTTTCTTTTGTACATTTCTGATGTGATTCAGGTCTTGAATTTAATCCAATGGTCTTAATAAGGCCTTAAGAAATAAATTACATTTTAAAATCAAATTCAAAGTCTTAAATATGAAACCTTCAAAAACCTTGTGTAAAGATACACAACAATCATAGTTTGATACCTTGGTTTTACAGTCACAGTTTGGTGTGCTTTGAACAAGAAAAAATATTGTGGGTGAAAAACATTAAAGTATAATGGTTTGAGTCAATTGCTCTAAAGGATGTTCAAAAGTAACAGCTCAGTGTGGGGGGTGAGCTGATATCTGCTGTCGTTCTCTATTTCTCATGATGAAGGCTCGGGGGAAAAAGCGGCAGATTGGTTGGTTCCCAGCCAATTATGTGAAGCTTCTGAGTCCCAGCACCAGCAAGACCACTCCCACAGAGCCCACCCCTCCTAAACTGGCTCCTGCCAGCACAGGTATGCATGTCACACATTTATATCCGTCTTTGTGGACCTCACTCATCATAGGTGGTTGATGCTACCGCTAACTAGCTGCTAATGTACTCTTGCTAGTTAGCTAGATTTTTTTTATGTCTCTCATGGTTAAGTGAAAATTTATTGCCAATTTATTGTCATTTGTACATTTTTATCACAATACAGGTCTTAAATTTCATTAGTAATGGTATTAAAAAGGTCTTGAAAAATCTTACATTTGAGTTGGTGAAACCTGAAAAAACCCTGTAGTCATTGTGGAAGGTACAAAGAGCCGCAGGTTTCAGACACCTGGGCTAAGGTAGAGGTAAATAAAAATAAAGGTGAGTCTGGGCAGGTAAAACGAAAGAAATGCTTTAAGAAATGGATTAGTCTGTTTTTTTAAGTCACTTTTGGTTTGGAATTTTGTGTCAAATCGAAAATGTTGATGTCTGGTCCGTTTTTTCTGTTTTTGTGAAGCTCTGTGTCAGGTGATTGGCATGTATGACTACGTGGCCCAGAACGACGACGAGCTGGCCTTCCAGAAGGGTCAGGTGATCAACGTGCTCAACAAGGACGACTGTGATTGGTGGAAAGGAGAACTGAATGGGAGGGAAGGCCTGTTTCCTAGCAACTACGTCAAACTGACGACAGACACCGACCCAAGCACGCAGTGTGAGTACGCGCACACACGACCTCACCTGTAACGTAGATTCCACCGGCAGTGTGCGCTAAGATGAGCAGACTAACGTTCAGTTCCGTGTAACACAAACACACTGTCACACTCAGACACACACACACCCAGAGCCAGGTGTGGAGATGCTGTCCCTCTCTGTCAGTCTTTTTGACCCCAGGCTGGTTTCACCTTTCACCTTCACACTCCTTTGGGCCTCTTTGATAACCTCCCCATCATGCACCACCTCTGGGTGGAGTCTGTGTGTGTTTGTTTGCTGTGTATTTGCATGTAGATGTGTGTTAATTTGCATGCATCAGTGCATAAGCACCTTTTTTTCCTCTCTGCATGTTTTCCTTCAGCATGATCCACCATAAATGTGAGAGTTTCTACAGCGCAGCAGAAACATCACAACACAGTAAAAAGAAAACAGAAAAAGCTAAGCATGGGGACTGGCAAATGCAAATTTGTTGGCACCCTCTGTGGAATTTGAAGAAAAATAAATGAATATTTTCTCATAGTGAGTAATTCTGAGGAATTGATCTTTAATTCATTCAGTTGGGAGAAAAAGGAAAATCCCATGTTGACAAGCATCACAGATCCCTCACCATACCCAACAGTGGACATGAGGTTTAACTCTGGCTTCATACTTTGTTTCTCCCCAGACCCAACTGGATGGGTGTTAGTTGCTGAATAATCCAATCTTAGTGCTTTCACACCCGAGTTGTTCAATGTATTTACTACGAACTGTGTAAACACATTGAACTCTGTAAACACCACTTAAATGGTAACTTTATTGTCCTCAATCACAAACTGATTTGTGGCTTGTCTAATCATCCAACGACACATGCATTGAATTCACTCATACACAAATTACCGTATTTTCCGGACTGTAAGGCGCACCAGATTATAAGACGGATGCTAAAACATACGGTCAACAAAAAAAAAAAGGTAATGGAAACAAAACAGTAAGTTTAGTTGAACTTTATTCGCCCAATACACTCACATTATTTTTTATTCTTCCACAAATCCCTCAAAGTCCTCCTCTTCTGTATGTCAATTGAACAGCTGGGCAATTTCGCCATCAAATATGCCAGGTTCTCTCTCATCATTGTCGGAGTCAATCTCGTTGCCAGGTGGCGTATGCTGCAGAACTCGGACAACAATTCTCTGATTGGTTTATTGCTACTGCCGTACGCACTTTACGTATTACGTAATGTCCTCTGATTGGTTTATCGCTGCCAGCGTACGTACTGTACACTTTAGGTCTCTGTGTCAGGGACAGATTTTGGAATTCAGTGCACACATAAGGCGCACCGGATTATAAGGCGCACTGCTGATTTTTGAGAAAATTTAAGGCTTTTAGGTCCGCCTTATAGTCCGGAAGATACGGTACATAAATTAAAAATTATGGCATAAGGATGTCTTAAAAACGTTAACAAATGTAAGTTAGCCTTAAATGTATTAGTCAGAGGTCTTAAATTTTGTTGTGGCAGAACTGTTTAATCTCATATATCAATTGTTTGGTGGTGGCAGGACTTTTCTCTCATACAACAGATTGAGTCACATGAAAACATCTTTCGTTGCATTCTCTGACACGAGGCCGTTCAGGCTCCCGCTAGCTAGCTGCTAATTTATGCTTCATAGCTAGCTAGCTACCATTTTTTGTCTATCATGGGTAAGTCCAAAGTTATTGCCAGTTGGCTGAACAAAGTTTATTTTCAACAGTGGCTCACTTCTGCTGCAAACCCATATAATAAGAACTTTTCAGCTGCATATATGTTTCTCACATATGCAATGTGAAAAACATAAAGCTGCTGCCAAGAGCCACAACAAACCCCAGAAATGTCACTCAAGAGGGCATTAAAAATGCCTTAAAATGTATTCAATTAGACTTACTGACTTGTAAATACCCTGAAAAAACCGCTGTGCGACCTTTACCCCATGTTTCACCCTTCTTTTCTTCTCCTGTCTTATTGTATTACAATCAAATAATGGCCACTAGTGACTGGATGTGGAAAAGTGAAATAAAAAAAATTGATTAGGTGGACCTCTCCTCCTGTCGCTCACCCATGCGTCATATAAAGATGCTCCACCCTCTTCAATAACACCCCTATAATAACACTGCATTATAATAGATGTGTTCCTTGGTAGCAAAAACAGACTAATAAGCGATGAAGATGCTTCTTTTTCGTAAAGCATAAAGCTCCATGCAACTTTGAAGATGTATTTTCAAATTTGCTAAGTTTGAGCCAGATAATTTTCCTCAAGGAATTTTAATCAAGCTTCTTGAATGATTTGAGGAATTGTTATAGCCCTAATACAAAAGTATTCAGCCCCCTTTTCTCTGAATGCAACCACAGGTCTTCAGAAGTTCCCTGATGACTGCTAATGACTGAATAGAGTCCACTGAAGTGTAATCTAATCTCAGTACAAATTCAGCTGCTCTGTGACGAGAAAATCACTTATTGAATTTTACAGAAAAGAATAAAACCATAAATCCTGTGTGAGCTGTGTGTTGCTGTCGCTTTAGACGCTCCGGTCTTGTCCCATGTCTCGGTGCACCTCCACACACACTCTGTCTTGCTGCACGCTCCACCCACCTAGCACCCAACCAGATATTGTTCTTGTTGTTGTTTCTTGTTGTTTTTTTGTTTTTTTTGTTTAGTTGTTTTTTTTTTTGTTTTTTTTTTGTTGATGTTGTTGTTGTCGTCCTCTCTCTAGGATCATATCATTACCCAGAACCCCCCTCTCCTCAAAGCCCTCAAAGAGACCCACTAGGCCACGCCCACTAGGCCACTCTACCAATGGGACAGCAGCGAGAGGTCACATGACCCGGACATGGCGCCTCTCCACCTGTAGAAGCCAGAGACAGGCAGACACACAGACAGACTGTAACGTTAAAAAATGAACACGCCCTGAACTCTTTGTCTATGCATGGTTCTGACCAGACTTGGCCAAACTCTCCAAACGGCATGCTTCACCAGGAAGGGAGATCAGTAGTCAGCACTCCTCCTGCTCCTCCTCTTCCTTTCTTGCTTTTCATCTCTTTCTGGTTCATCTGGCTAGAGGTTTCGATTGGGAATGAAGGGAGAAGAGGAGGGGAACTTGTTGAACTCCTCCCCTTTTTAAGATTGGACTAATGAACAGGTCTTTACTGGATCACAGTGGCTGTATACACACACATGTACTCCCATAGCCGCACACGTACACACACACACACACACACACACACACATAGAGAGAGAGAGAGCCTTGTGCCAGCAGGGTGAAGTGGATAGTGGGTCATTTTGTGGCTTTATGGGAGATTTAGTCATTAGTCATTCACTCAACTCATTCCAATCTCTTTTGTTTGTTTTGTTTTGACCCTGCTTCCATCGCTTTAGTCACATGTCAGTCAAAGGTGCTGGCTCCCCTCCCTCACTAACCTGTCCCCCTCCACCCCTCCCACAGCTTCACAGAAAGACCCACTATCTGCTGGAGGACAAGTCTCAGAGTTAAACTGTCTCCTCTCCTCAATGCCAAAGATTCCCTTCCTCTACGTCTTGCCTCTTTCTTCCTCACCCTTCCCACCCTACTCAAAGGGAGAAGAGAAGTACTGATGGCAGCAGACGGTTAAAGGGATAGTTGAGAATTCCAATTCTGTTAAAACACTATAGACGGGTAATATCTTTCCAGCAATATATCAGTGTTCTCGCAGTCTTCATTTAGTATGAATTAGGTAGTTGGTCCTGGAGGCTGAAAACAGGTTAATTTTATGAGCCTTTATATGTTGTTTGCATTGAGTATTTATTTACACACAAACCGATTATACAGGAAACGGAGACCGCAGGAGCATGCTCTGAAAATGGAAAACATTCTGTGCTTAATGTAAAAGTAATTCATCTTAAAAATCAATAAAATCATGTTCATTTAAACGTGTTGCACATATTTCCACAGGTTACAGTTTGTGTTTCCATGGGAAGATCATTGGTGGCGCACTCCCTCCTACCTTCTTTTTTTGTGTGTAAATAATCACTTGGCTTTGTGTGAGCAACTATTCAAATCAAAAATGGCTGGCATAAAAGCTCATAAAATAAATCATTTTGGTCTTAGCCTTTCTTGGACTAACTGTAGGCTTCCAAAATCAACTAATCTGGATTTGTACTAAATTAAGACAAGTTATTTATTGCAAATAAAAGATTAAATGCTTGCCTGTCTTAGAAATTGCTGAACTATCCCTTTAAATCTTACGCTGCAGCGCTGCTTGCCTTCTGGCGGGAAAGGGGACGAGCGGCCAGAGTGGAGCTGAAGTTCCTCTGCAACCAAATTACACAAAAGAACCTGATACACAGAACACAGCCACACACAACTCACAGCAGATATGTTTTAATATGTAAAACCTTACCATTCTGAATGTGTATTAACTTCAAATGATCCATTAATGTTTGATGTTTTGTTTACATTATTATTGTTTTTTCTGTTGCTATGTCGATGGGAAACATTCATGCAATAATGAGCTAGACCAAGATAAGGACACCGTGATGACGTGCAGGTGGATTTGGTACTAAGCCTTTTAGGGGTGCAGTGATTGTGCAGCGGCTGCTTTCAAATGTCTAAATCATTCCAGTGAAAGAAGTCATCGGACTTTTTAAGATTCTTACCCAAGTTATTGCGTTTGCACATAGGAATTCATCTTATTTCTAGGGTTTTGTTTGTTGGAGGAGTAAACATTGTTCCTCTTGCCCTGGTTAAACCAAGTAGCACATCTGACTCTAGATTAATATTAACACACACACACACACACACACACACACACACACACACATAGTGTCACAGTTATATTTATCATGGTTTTCACTTGGTGAAAAAGGTGTTAATCCCATTTTTAAAAAAAAAAAAAAAAAAAAAAAATGGCCAAACTGCTTTGTACTATTGTTCCTTACCAAGCAGGTGCTGTTTTATGCTTGGCAAACATGTTTTTTCAACTTTGAGCTCCTTTTGCATTGTATGCAAACATGATTTAGCCATGCACAACTATTTCACCCCTCTGAGATTTTAAAGAAACAGTATTGTTTTACTAAAACATCAAAGACACACAAACCTGAAAGAAAAGAAAAGAAAAAACTTTTTTCCAGTAGAGATGCACCGATCAGAGATTTGTGGTCAATTTCCTAAATCTGACTTTCTACTGATTGTAGACTTTTCCAATTCCTCTTTAAGAGCTATATTTATCTAGCTTTACTGTCGATCAGTATTTATAGTATAAGTGTCAAATGCAATGTCATGCTATATGAAGGAGACCAGTAGTTGTAAAACAGGGTTTTACTTTCTTATTAGCATAGTTGGAATTAACTCTAAAATTTCCTGAGAAATCTAGTATCTTGCATGAACCATATGGTTGTTGTTTTTTTACCTGTTTGACAAAACATCCCAAAGTCAGGAGGGATTTGACTTCCTGAGTCAGATTGCACTTTTTTGTACCACTGAAAAAGTTGGTATAAAACAAACAAACAAACAAACAAGTACCAACAGGTGAAACAGGTGAAAGAGTGATATAATCAAAACCTGAAAGTAACAACTTCCACACCAAAGGCTGTGGAGATTGTTAATGACAACCTAGTAGCATTTAGAAGATCCATTCACTAATTGTCTATATAAAAATTGGAGTTTTGAGTTTGCAACCAGTCAACCGACTGGTCACTTAACCAGCTGAAAATTGGCCAGTTCCATTCAATTCCATTCAGTTCCGTTCAGTTCCGTTCAGTTCCGTTCAGTTCCGTTCAGTTCCGTTCAGTTCTGTTCAGTTGCATTCGCGGGCAGATTTCTCGGTGCATCTCCACAATGAAATCAGTTTGTTTCAAGCGGATCATTTTTCCCTCACCTCATTCCATCCTGAAAGCGTCACGTTTTAGTGTCATTTTACTGAATCAGCCAATGCACAGGAAACGTCACTGCCTTGCTTTTACTTGAGACAGATTATTTTCAGTGTATTACCTGTTGCAGACGAGACATGAACCTTTTTTTTTTTTGTTTTTTTGCATAGCAACAGACTAGTGTTAGAGGGACTGCCATATCTTTGTATTAGGGTTATTTGTTGTTTATTCAAATGACAGTATTGTGATTTTAATGTTTACCCTCAGAAACACAGATGAATGAAATGATTATAGAAATACATTTTTATACAGGAAGCAATAATCTGTTAGCATTATGAGCCTTCTTGAATCTCATTGGTTCCTCATTGAGTCAGTATTGAAAGTCAAGCTGTCTGATTGGTCGATGAGATAAGGTCAGTGGGGGGTTTAGCAAACTGGACTTGTTAGTTTTGGGAACTTGTCTAATTTACATTCACCTTTTTATTTTTTTGTACCAGTTGGTTACTGATTATCAAGGTTTGACAGATGGAGCTCATGAGTTTAGAGAAAGGAGCCAACTAAACCAGAGCCACGCTCCTCCACACCGGTTTGGTTGAGGATATATGATGGCTAAAATCAATTGTGTCCCAACCTCTGCAGTTACTTTTGTCTCCATCGCCATTTATCTAAATCATTTAAGAATTCAAAGTAATGCAGGTCAAAAAGGTTTGAATTTATACACGTAGTTTTTTATTTGTAGAATAAACTTTTATGATGTGTCAAAGTGGTTTTATTGGAAGAAAAACCTTAGCTAAGCTCTGAGTTACATCGTGATTCTGGTTTAGACTGCTTAGTTAAAAAAAAATATAAATAAATAAGATCCTTTTGATTCATAATTAATAACCTGTAATGCACTATCCTTTATGTGGATAAGTATAGCTAAACTGATGGTTAAAGAAAGCCAAATGTAATCAGAGAGGTGGCAGTGAGTGCATGTACGAATGAATGTGTGATCGAAAAACAGTGCATAAATGAGCAGTTTTTATGGAAACCAATAAACGGGATGGAAACACAGAAGACTTGAATGAGTGAACAAAGTGTACAGAATGATGGTGTTTGTTGAATTGTTTTTATGAGTGGAGGTCTTCATGAAACAGGGAAGCCTCCTTGTTCTGATGATTAAACAATGTAAGATGGACTGCAGACAACTGGCCTTGTTATTCACATTATTACACATCCGTTTTTAAAAAGGCTCTTTAAAATAGCAATTTAGTGTAATAAATTGACTTAAATTATTAAAACTTGATAAAATATTCATTTTATAAAGATACTTCTCATTTTGAGAATTGAATAATAAAATAAGCAATACTGCTTGTCTTTATGGTGGATTCCAAAACTATTCAATATGTTGCACACTTAATAATTAATCAGTGTGGTTTTGTGCAGGTTCTTTTATTTTGATGAACGCTGTTGAGACATGAGAGCAACAGTGAGCGCCGTCGCTGACCAGCCGGTACTGCGCTTAATTGCCGTTTGCTCACTGAGTCAGGAGCGTCACTGTGCTCCATGTGCCCACTGGTGGCGAACCGTTGTAACTGCAGTACAGCGCATCTCAGCAAGAGAAGTGCAGCTTAAGAGCGCAGCCAGCACGAGAAAAACAGAAGCAAGTAAACAAAACAGAAAAGGGAGGGGGTGTAATTATTTCTGATGTCCATTCTGTCATAAATACCTTTACTTAGAATCATAAACCAAATCGATTCCAAACGAGGAACTTTAGTTCAGTCCATATATATTCAAACCAAATACTATTTATACTTCTGACAAAAGTAAATTTCAAGTAATCTTTGTTGAACCAACAAGTTTGTTTTTAACTGGGTGTAACTGGGTTTCTAACTGAGGCATCTCCCAAAATTTAGTCAACTGTATTCATACAGAGCCAGTTCAGTCATACACATTAGGGCTGCAACTAACAATTATTTTAATAACTGACTATTCCAACTATTAATCAAATAAAAATTAATTGATTACTAAATTACTTGACAATTACTTCAGTAATCGATAAATCACGATTAGTCATTTCAGCTGTTCTACACATAACCCACTTTCATCTTATTTATCAAACATTATTGTAAAGTTCAGTTCATAATGCAAAAACCCGAGGAAACAGAGCAGATTCTGCAAGTGTGCATGTTCATAAAGATAAGATCATAAAACAAAGCAATAATTTCAACCCTTTTAAGTAAAGTTAATGGGAAAATCAGTATTAGCATTATAGCAAATAAAACCAATTAAATCTAATTCCTTTTGTCATGTTTCCTCTGTTGTTTTGACAATAACCTTTAAACTCTTAACTAGAACTGCACAATATTAGGAAAACATCTATGTCATAATATCTGTGAATTTTGCAATAGTGATATGACTTTTGATAAATAAACAATCATAAATTATTTCTGACTTTTTGCTTTTGGTTTCTAACAAACATAGTTCCCAGCTAATAATATTCAATATTTCCATATCAGCAATAAGGCTTTATTGAAAAAGTTGCACCTGCTGTTTCTATGGAGATGGTCTACAAAAACATCTTTCTTTTTTGTGTAAAAGCTGTTTGTGTCCATGTAGTTTGATCATTAATTCAGCCTGTTGTCTGAAGCACACCACATTCTGTTCCTTCTTGACTGGCTGAATCGCTCCAGCTCAGCGCAGCAGCTTCCTTCAACAATAAGTCATCCACCATCCTACACACATCAGTGCAGAGCGTCCTTATCGCAGAACAAAACTCCACTGTAGTAAATATAGTGAACAGAGCTTCATATTGACAGTGTCACATTTGACTGAGATGCCACTCCAGTCTTTGTATGTTGGTCTCAGGTATGTATGACCTAAAATGGTTTCCTTTTGTTCTATGCTTAGTGTATGTAGCGCCGTTCCTGCTGAGAAAAGCCAGGGTGACGGTGGTGTGTTGTTTTTTCTTTTCTGTGACATTTGACCTTCAGGGTGCGCTGACCTCCACCTGCTGGACATGCTGAGTCCGATGGAGAGGAAGAGACAGGGCTACATCCATGAGCTGATCGTCACAGAGGAGAACTACGTCAACGATCTGCAACTCGTCACTGAGGTAACCACAAGGTCAAAGTAACACTTCCATCTCACTCTCAGTACAAAAACCTGCCCCTAAGCACCTTGGGAAATACTTCCCACTATTGCATTTTTTCTTTATTTGAATTGCTAACTAAGCCTAGCTCGATAAGCAATAAATACATTCATTACCTGATCAGTTAAAATGAGCTCAATAATCTCCATTTGGACAGCTGTTAAAGACATGCTCCAATTTAATATTAGAAAGTCAGAATTTTGAGAAACACTGCAAACATTTGATATTCAGCATGAAGCAGTGTTCAGACATTTGCTATAAATTGATATCAAACGCCATAAAACAGCAGTTCGCACGGAGAGATCTGCCTTGCACTAAACGTCACTTCTTCTCCGTTGGTGTAGATCTTCCATAAGCCTCTGCTGGAGTGTGAGCTGCTGACAGAGAAGGAGGTGGCCATGATCTTTGTGAACTGGAAGGAGCTCATCATGTGCAACATCAAACTTCTCAAGTGAGCAAAAAAATCTATATTGTTGGTGAGGTTTAGATAAACACCTCTTGTAGCTTTTACAGACTCAGGGTTTCCTTGCAGGGCTCTCAGGGTGAGGAAGAAGATGTCGGGCGATCGGATGCCTGTGAAGATGATCGGCGACATCCTGACCAACCAGCTGCCTCACATGCAGCCATACATCAGGTCAGGAAGTGGATCGCTTTCCATCTGTAGGAGTTTTTGTCCGGCTTCGTGTAGTGGAGCAGCCATCTTGTTTTTTTGCAGGTTCTGTTCATGTCAGCTGAACGGGGCCACGCTGATTCAACAGAAGACGGACGACAGTCCTGAGATCAAAGACTTCCTCAAGGTTAGAACTCTGATCACTTCCTAAAGGCGGAGCTTCAGAAAGATTTCAAGGTGTTAAATTACATAGTAAAATTTCTTTTAAGTCATATTTGATATATGTGGCCTATGTGGTTTTGGTGGCTTCTATCGGTGTGGTAATGAACGACAAGGAGCTGCTCAAGTTGGCATCAGCTGTTTCTTTAATTCTCCATCTGCATTTCACAGAACGGGCATGGAGGTAAGGTCAGTCTCTGGCATAAAACAAGCTCCTCGTCAGTGATCCTCATGGCTCTGAGGATTACCCATAATACCTCGCTCTTTCTAGGGTGAATGCAATACAACTTTTTACCAGCAGATGGTGCATTTTAGCAGGATTTAACCTCAACCATTTTAACTATGTTACATATACATAGCAATTTTTAACAACTGAAGTTAACATAGTTACTTGTTTGCCCTATGAAATGTCACTGTGAGCCTGGAAGACACACAGCACTGCCCCTTTAAACATGAAATAACTTTAAAAGTCTTCAAATTGTATTAAAAACATTTTTGTGGGGGAAACTGCAACTAAAACAATGAATTTTGATGTTTTGTGTTTCCATCAGAGGTTAGCCATGGATCCCAGGTGCAAAGGGATGCCTCTGTCCAGTTTTCTACTCAAGCCGATGCAGAGAGTCACACGCTACCCTCTCATCATCAAAAATGTTTGTACATAAAATTCTTGTGGAAATTCCAGATTTGCAATGACTTTTTGTTTCCCCTTTCTAATCCGAATCTGAATTGTTTTGAACTGTTTCTGATTGCAGATCTTAGAAAACACTCCAGAGTCTCATCCAGATCACAACCATCTGAAAGCAGCGCTGGAGAAAGCAGAGGAGCTCTGCTCACAGGTGAAAACTGGAAACACACACTAAGGCAGCCGCCTACAGCGGACTGGAAAATCAGTTATCACTGGATCTGTCACTTATTTTTGGACATATATGCTTGTGAATTATGATCAAGCTGTAGTCTGCAATAGTTTTATGTGTGTAAAAGATAAAAGTGTCTGGAACAAGGCAGACAAAAGTTGACAAAAAGTGACATTATATACAGAACACCCAATATCAATGATTCATATGGTGGCTAATCTAGAAAAAAGTAAAAATCACCAGCCTGAATATAGTGAGTGATTTAGAGGGTGAAACAGAGACCAGCATCCTACCCAGAGATTTAAAAACACTTTAAAAATCCAATTCTAGCCATATTAAGGTTCTGACCAGCATTGTTACCCTGATACACACCCTTATCTATCCCAACGTCTGTCACTAAGATACTTAAATGATCAAGTTGTGTGGAGATTGTGTAAACTAGTGCAGCAGTGAATGGCAGCATCTAAAAGTCTCAGTTTTCTACACATAATTAGTGTTTTATTCATGAGAGTTTAAGTGCATTGCGGGAATGTAGTTATCAAGATATTGAAAGTTACATCAATATTTTGTGATTCAACCATCTTTGAAATTACAAAAATAATAAACGTGTACTTTAAAATTGTACTGTAAATGTATCAAATTAGTTATCTGCTCTTAAAAAAACTACTTAGAACTCCAATTGTGATTTAACTGTGTTTTATGCTTTCAAAGTTTTTAGTTTTTTTACTCAAACATGATTAGTAGTTAACTACATGAGTAGTTAATCTTGATAGAAAATGTACTTGGATGTGCATGACGAGTTGAGTGTGTGATCTGTGTTCTCAGGTGAATGAAGGCGTCAGAGAGAAGGAGAACTCTGATCGGCTGGAGTGGATTCAGGCTCACGTTCAGTGTGAGGGGCTGTCAGAGGTGCAGTATCAGCCGCAACCGCTTTTTTAAGATTAATAAGAGGTGAAATACTCAAGACAAGGCAGCTTTTCTGAATAGCTTTATTGACATATTTTACGGAGATAATAAAAAAAAAAAATATATATATATATATATATAAACACACACAAATTTAAGCACCCTCAACATACAGGTTGTCCTCAGAATATGTATGGGGAAAAAAATTAATAATCTGATGGAAGGGAAGCAATTATATATCCAATAAAAATTGGTGTGAGAAAAGAACCTTGAGGAATCCCACATATGATCTTAGTTTGCTTAAATTAATCATTTATTAGAAAAATTATTTCTTTAGAAATGTTAACTGTGGATGCTGACATTAGCGTTGGGGTCATCTGCTACATGTTTGGCATTGAGATGCTATGTCAGGCTAGACCCGCTTCTCTGATAGGCTAACTCCTTTCAGCACAACCTGAACACAACAGTTGTCTTTCCCAGCGTCCAATCAGATCGTTTTAGAAGCAGAAATGAATCCCCAGTGGGCCGAGAGGAGCGACTTTGTTGTCCATTGTGGTTTTTTGTGCGCCAAATTTATGGGTGTAGTGGAAACATGTGGGTACAAAGTAATAATAAAGCAATTATTTGCGTTAATTGACCAAAATTAAAGCGTTAATCTGTTGGCCCTAATTATTTCTGAATGACAAAGTATTCGTAGAATGTGACCCATTATCACAATGTACTTTCTCCAGTCGATAAAAATCTTATGTCACTATGTCAGAAGCAGCACTGAGATCCATTTACTGTTAATATGTATGTGGTGTAAAACCTTTTGAAGTATACTTTCAAACTTGTGATGTTTAAAAAAAAAACTAGAATAAAAAGAACCAGAAACTTTGTTGAGCAAAACTTTTAACACCATCACCTTAAAACTTGTGTGATCATTTAACTTTTTTTTTTTCTTTTTTAAATAAATTTCTCTGTGCTTTTTAGCAACTGGTGTTCAACTCGGTCACCAACTGTCTGGGACCCAGGAAGTTCCTCCACAGCGGGAAGCTGTTCAAAGCAAAGAGCAGCAAGGAGCTCTACGGCTTCCTGTTCAACGACTTCCTGCTGCTCACACAGGTCAGTCTTCCTTTAAGAACCTGTGGCTCAGTTGAATTATGTCATCAATCCAAATTTTCCAGAAAATTGATTATTTAAAAAGATTTACACGTTGCTACAGCTCTTGAGGCCTATGCTTTAGATGCCGCATTTTACCAGATTAAAAAATGTATATTTGAAATGATTAACATCCTGAAAAATTTGTATACATCTGTTTTCACTGATTTCGACAGCTAGCTGAAAACGTCTGCAGCTCCTCGTCTATTGCAATATATTTCTGGACTTGTGACACACTTAAACAAATTTAAACTTTTTTTCCCTTCCTCAAACAGGTCACCAAACCTCTGGGCTCTTCAGGTTCTGACAAAGTCTTCTCCTCAAAAACCCACCTGCAGTACCGCATGTACAAAACGGTGAGAAGGCTGGCAAACGTACCTGTGCTCTCATTTAACGGAGGAAAATGAAAAACCTCAGCTTCTTTTCTTTAACTTTAATGCACTTTGCCTATTTGGGTAAGAAAGCACAAGTGTATTTTTCAACAGAAAGCAAACCCTCATTGATGGGTGTGTGATATGGACTTAAAATTGATCACAATATTTACTGGTACTGTTGTGATAACATGAAAAGTGACCATAAGAACTATCACTTCTTTTTTAGCTTACTGTAAGTATGTGACTGCATGACTAAGCAATCAGTCCTACAAACTAACAGTGCTCCTCATTTGTAATGCACTTCTAGGACACCAGTCACATGATGAAGTGTGATTTGTTTGATTAAACTGCACATAATAACCGCATTTAATCATATTTTCAAACGTATTGATGTTTATTGCTGCTCTGATTGAACAAACAATGGAGAAAATAGTAAAACTAAAAATCTCGACAATATGGACAGTTTCAGTGGTTTTTAAAGATTATGAACTGGAATTTGTGACACAGATAAATCAGTCTTATCATTATAAATGATAAATGATACAATATGTACCTGGGCCCACCCTCGTTTCTAACTGGATCTGTTTGTTTCTTTCAGCCGATCTTTCTGAACGAAGTGTTAGTAAAGCTGCCAACAGATCCATCAGGGGATGAGCCTCTGTTTCACATCTCACACATAGACCGAGTTTACACCCTCCGGGCTGAAAGCATCAATGAACGGTAACAGAAAACACAGACGAGAGCTTCAGATGTTTGCTTTTATAAGCTGATCATCAGGTTTTTTTCTTATTTCTTTATTAATATTATTATTATTTTGTTTCTTTTACGTGTCCTGTCCTGCAGTTTGTGTGAGTGATTTACTGGAGTGTTACAGGTTTCCCTATGATGCTCTTCTTACTTTTTTAGAGACTTATTTTGGGTTTATTTCAAATGTAATGTACACAGAGACAAAAAAGAAAGAGAGAAAAACGGAGAAAGGTGGGGCAAAGGTTTAAAAAGAAAGGAGATAGGAAGAGAGGAGTAGAAGTCAACACCTTAAAAATCTGCCTCTAAACCTCTAAAGAGAGAAAACAAAACCTAGAAACCACAATGACAAATGCAAATATAATAACGGCTATAATATCTTTGGAAAGTCAACTGAGAGTGTATTCCTTAAATTAAATAATCCAACTTTTTGTCTTTGTGTTCATATCCTTACAGGACGGCATGGGTTCAGAAAATTAAGGCTGCCTCAGAGCTTTTCATTGAGACGGAGAAGAAGAAGAGGGAGAAGGCTTATTTAGGTAAACTGGGCTCTCAGACTGGTTTCTGTGGTTTCATTTAAACCCGGCGGCTGACCTGTCTGCTCCTCATCTCAGTCCGTTCTCAGAGGGCGACTGGGATCGGCAGGCTGATGGTTAACATCGTGGAGGGCATCGAGCTCAAACCCTGTCGCACCCATGGTACGTAAAAAGGCCATTGAAGGTCGACCTTTTGACAATTAAATCAATGTGGTATTGCTTTTTTTATTCAAAGCATCATGATTTAACATGATAATCTAATGAAGCTAAGCAGTAGCTTCTCTCAACTGGTTTTATGCACAATAATCAGCAGCAACATTGTCTGTGTTTCAAGGTAAAAGCAATCCTTACTGTGAAGTCACCATGGGCTCTCAGTGCCATATCACAAAAACAGTTCAGGTAGGAGAAAAATGACTATAAGCATTTTCTTACATTGTTTACATCGTGTTTTTACATAATAAAAACAATTATGAAATGAGTAATAAATATTCCATTTTGTCAAATCATCAAACAACTACAAATCAAATATGTTGATCCATGTCCAACTTACTACTTATCAAAAGCAACTCTAAAAAAACAAAATGCAAGTAAAAACAATTCAATTTTATTACTTGGTCAAAACTTGATTTATTAATGTTGATGCTTTAACTGATAAAGAGCAAAATAAATCACTCAGGAATGTCTGAAGTATTTCTGTTTATATCCACTTTTTTACATGAACCAATTTCAGTGTTTTCTATTGGAATTGGGAAAGTGGTACATATTTATCAAGTGAAAAAAATTCTGCTTTTGTATTGTATGTTTTATTGTCTGAAATAAACTAAGAAAAGAAAATCTGAATAGAAAAATAAGGATTATGATTGTAGATGTCTGTTAAAATTGTTAACAGTAACTAACATAATTGAAGTGGGAAAGTGTGTGACACTGACAGGGCCATATAATTTAGACTCGTAAAATGATGTTTTAGCCTTAAGAAGTTACATTTATAATTCAGCTTTATGTCGATTAAGATTTTCAATGTTTATTTTTTACTCTAAACAGTGGTTCAAAAAGTATGTATGCACTACATGCATAGATATGGCAGAATATTTATTCATAATCCATCAATGCACATACAGCTGTTAAATACAGTCCCCAGGATCTCTATAATATTATTTAATTTTCCTTTGGGATCAGTAAAATGTTTTTTGTTTGAATTTGAATTTAATGTGCCGTTTAATCACCTCAGAAAATACTTAGTTACTGCCCTGCCGAACAAACCACTGTGGGTTTTAGAGAACGTGAATTCAAAGTTCATCTGAGTTGTTTTCTTTGTTTGCAGGACACTTTGAATCCAAAGTGGAATTCCAATTGTCAGTTTTTTATTAAGGACCTTGAACAGGACGTCCTCTGCATCACTGTGTTTGAACGAGACCAGTTCTCACCTGACGGTGTGTGACGCATTCAGTCCACATTTCTAAACCATCCAGTGTTACTGTTTGTCCCACACAGAGGGACAAAACGCCCCTTGACTTACCACATCTTGTCTCTGCAGACTTCCTTGGCAGGACTGAGATCCGATTGGCCGAGATAAAGAAGGACCAGGGCTCCAAAGGACCAATCACGAAGAGGCTGCTGCTTCATGAGGTTCCCACGGGGGAGATTGTCGTTAGGCTGGACCTGCAGCTGTTTGAAGAGCCGTGAAACGAACAGCAGGTTGGACCAGATGGGACTGGCCTGGGAACGAACTCAGAGAAATGAAAACGGGGACAGCGCAGCTGGACTGGAATAAACTGGACCAGAGGCCTGGAACGGGCTGGGAGTTACTCATTGTGTGATCTGGTTGTTAATGTTTAGGGAGATTAATATGTTAACAGCAAGCTGTAAGAAACCCCCAGGAAAAGTCAGTAATTACACTAGGTAACTAAATATCATCCTCTTTAACAACAACAACCTTAAATGCCATGTCAGTTTTATTTTATTTGCCTTTTTTTTTCCATTATTTGGAAGAAATTAACAATAATGGGCTTACTTGGGATCAAATGGAAAACATTTTCAAAAAATAGGTACATATCTTGGATTGACACATATTTAGCTGTCAAAGTCGGGATTTTAGGTTCATCCTGTCACAACAACAAATTTACCTTGATAAATTGTACCAGAAATTATTTCACTAAACAATAATATTATTGTTTTGAGACCATTTTTGAGTAATTTATGAACAATGGCATAATAATGCAAGTCCACCGTATAAATAAGAAATAGACTTTAATTTTGTGAAAAACTCTTAACACTGGGACTACAGGATATTTGAAATATCCAAGAAAAAACATGGCAACCAAAACCCGTAAATAAAATTGGGGGGAGGGGTGCACTTATAACCAAAACCATAAAGAAAATGGATTGTGATGTCTCTGAAAACAAAATTGACCTTAAAAAATCAGAATGGAAATTATCAAGCTCATTTTAACTTATCATTCAAAACTGATTACCTATTGCAACAGATTCAATTGGGGTACCATTGTATTAATTGCAAATATTTAACAGAAAGCAAGAAGGGAGGTTGCCTAGGTTAGCATAGAACTCTGCAAAAACACAAACTATTGTATTTTTGTTCTAGTTTTAATGCAAATATTGAAATAAGACGAAACTAACTTGTATTGTAAGTAACTTTTCAGCAAGAATATCAGCTCTTTTTAAGTCAATAATTCCTTAATATTAATGAGAAAGTATTAGTCAGAAGTGAAATAATTTATCAGTGGAACTAGTTCTTTTACATCAGCATTAATAAATTATTGACTTAAAACTTGCTTCTATTTCTTACTGAAAAGTTAAGACATTTGTACTGGAAACTAGACCAAAAATACTTGCTAAGATTTTTGTGATTTTTGCTGTGAATACATAATGCCAGTAAAATAAAGAAAACCCCAGTGCCCCCTTTCTGGTCCAGTTAATCCCAGTCTGGTCCTGTCCCAGTACTGTGGAGTTGAATTCGGTCCAAGTCCGGACTCAGACGGGTTGTTGCTGTTTCCGCCTCTTCTGCTTTTATCCAGACAGTCTTAGAGAAACTCCAGTGACAATCCCTCCTTTTTTTATGTCCCTCCAAACGTAATCGCTGTGTGTGACTGAGTGTGTGTGACATCAGGTGTGAATGACTAGAAAAGTTTAAAGTCAGGTAGGTGACATTTAAAGGCACTCAACAGCTTCTCAAACTCTTAATCAATTTTTCAATTGATTAAGATCCCTTTTTATGGATCCATCAAGATCCATAAAAAGGAATCTTGATAGTTTGGTTTTTAACATCAATTGAACACTTGCCACATTTTCTCAGAAAGTGCTTAATATGTACAGGTGTATTGAAAAACCATGCTAATAAGCTGCAAAAAAACCCAGATTTTAAGCAAGTATATGATAGGTATTCAGTGTACATGACCGACTTACAGACATGTCAATGTGTCGGAGTAACAGTCAATGCAGTGAACAGGTACAAAAGCTGATTTCAATCAAGGTACTGTGAACAAGAATGTCTTAACTTTTATTTTCTGTTGCGCATCTCAGCTCTGACATGTTGCTGCAGTGTTAAGCTGTCTCGGTTGTCATTACTATGCAGGGAGAGGGGGAAGAAAAAGAACAAATGGAGGTCCCTGTGGTTCAAGGCTTTTTTAAGAAGCTCCATGAAACGTATTCCCAGTTCCAGTCCTTAACAATACAGAAGCTTCAATACAGAAACCATTTTAATATACGTCAGCACTCCTAGCACTTTGAAAACAGCTATGTTCCTGATATTTCAGCAGAAAATGATCCAAGTTGATATGTTAGCCAGCAGCCATTTTGAGTAGTGAGTCAGAAAGTTTGCCTGGAGGATAAAACATTCAGTCAGATCTGTTTCACCTCAGTATTTTTACCTCTACTGATATCTCTATAAAATAGGGTTAGGGTCTGTTAGTATAACCCTAAGGTTATACTAACTTATTGAAAAGATGACGTTGTGGTGTCCAATGCTCAGAATCATCAGTGGTTTTCTTTGAAATGTTTTAAAAAGACCCACTTTAACAGCAAGACAGTGGAAAAATATATCACCAAAATAAACACCAACCAGATAAAATATTAACCAGCATTCAAGCTTTTCCTTCTGGAATGACAAAGATAAGATTTGTGAAGAAAAAAAAATTGCTGTTCATGTTTGGCACTGTGTTTTTGTTTACACACATTTAATACATATCAAGTTGTTAATTTTAATCCAACAGTAAAAATACAGTCTAACACATAAAAACAAAACAAGATTATAGACTCCAGTAATCAAAACGATCAATTAGTTTAGCAAGCAAAGTAGTCAATTGACCATCTATCCATCTATCTATCCATCCATCCATCCATCCATCCATCCATCCATCCATCCATCTTCCTCTTATCCAGGGTCACGGGGTTAGTATTGAATCTATTTCAAATATTGACATGTTTAGAAAAAGTCCTTCAAGTTCCATTAAAAGTACTTATACCACAGAAGAATAGAAAAACACATCGCTAAGTATCAAAGTCATACAGTAACAATGCCGAGATACTGTGAGTGGCATCTATTGAAGCACAGACATAGAAAAACTAAATGAGGGGAATCAGGAAGATATTAACTAAAAAGTGGTCCAAGAATGGAGCCTTGAGGAACCCCACAGTTGATCTTTGTTTGCTTATATTTATGACAAAAGTCTACCAGGCAAGATTGGATCCAAATTGGAAAAGTCTACTTCTCCTATTCCATAACCAAGTTATTGGTTGTGTATTTTCAACTGTGCTACATCACTGAGATGTATTATAGCAAGACAGAATTTGGTGACACGTTGCTGTTAAAATTTAGTTAAGCTTAAACTTTTAAAGTATGGTTTCAGTGATCAAAAACATGACTATATGAAATTGTAGAGATATGGGTTAAAATCCCAACCAGGGACCTTTTTGTCTGATGTGTGGTGAGGAATAGTAAAGAGCTACATGCCAGTTATATGTTTGGTTTGATTTTTCAGGTTTATTTTAGTTAATGTTACAAAATGATAACTTTGGCAAAACAGTTATAAATAATAAATCTTATAAAACTGAGCTGCAACTTACTTAGTAAGGAATTTGGTTATCTCAAGAGCTACATGTAGCCTGTGTGAACTGGGCAGAAGAAAAGCTATTAAATTCTGTAATGTCTGATTTATTTTAAACAATTATTGCATTGTTTCAGATCAAAGCTTGTAATTTGCTGAAGATCGGCCTGTTAAAGAAAAAAAAAGAAGAAAGCCACTAAACTACATAGTGCTAGTGCCTTTCCATGAACATGCTAACACTTCTTGGCCTTATACAAAAGAATGCTTCATTTCAATTAAACCAATTCACTTTTAGCATATCACTAACATGATTTTTGACTTTAAAAACAATTAGAATTTTATTTTATCCAAGTTTAATGCTCTTGAGTATTCAAAATGGCAGCTACATTAGCTGGTGGGACAACTGACAACAGTGAAGTTGTAAATGTGTTAGTTAGCTAGTTACTTTGCCTGGTAGTAAATCTAGCTAGTACTTTTAATTTAAAGCCACAGTTACAATAATATTCTGAATAATAAATGACAAAACAGCTTAGTGACCAGCCACTGTCTAATCAGCAGCTAAAGTATGTTGAAAGATGTGAACGAATGTTGGTATTTGTGGCAGACAGAAACCAATAACGACGATTATAAATGGTTTCCCCTCTTACTCTTCCCTTCACACCGTACTGAAACTAACCCAGTCCAGTTTGAGCCCGTTCTTACCGTCTACCTTCCAGGTTGTGAATAATACTGCTGTTACCTGAGAGTTAATATATGAGGAGCGATAACAACAAGCCTGTTGTTAATTATCACTGTAGAAGATGATGTATGTATTTGTCTTTCAATGTTCAGAATAAAATTCATTTGGACCAAGACTGGAGCTCATTGTTTCATGGAGTTTGAGTGTGGGAAGTTTTAAAGGAAATGCAGTAACTACTGGGAGCCGTCGTGAACGAGTAGTTTTAGGGAGATGTTAAGTTCGTTCCCATATTTTAAGTGTTGATGAGCAACAATAAAGGTAAACCAGTGTAACAGTTAAACTTTTATTTTGTGCATCATTACATTATACACTTTGATAGTCTACCGGTTAGATGAAACTTCTTTTTGTCTGAATGAAAAGGGTTAACTCTGAAATTTCACTCGTCTCCAGAACATGAACTATGTGTACCGGTTCTCATACAAATATTTGAGAACCGGTACACAATTATCTGAGTATTTGTACTTGCCATACTGTCATATGTGTACTATTGTATTTGTATTAGCGAGTACACATATGACAGTTCTCAAGAATTTAAATTAAAGGGGCAGTATTAAGTAATTTTTTTTTTTTTTTAGCTTTACATCATGTTATGTTATTCCCTCATCCAAAACATACATGTAGTGTTGCCTTGATTCTTTCATGCATGTTTGAGAAATTATTTTATTCTTCATGGCAACCATTCAGCTGTGCAAGATAATGCTTGAGATGACCTCGTGTCCTCAGAGCTGCAGGTTCTGAGGACACTGCAGCTCCACTCTCCCTCAACTCTCCTACTTAGCTCCTTCAGACTAGCCAGCAAAAATTAGCAAACACCTGGTGGAACTGAGCTCATTATAGTAGATGCTGCTCAATGAAACACTTGTAAAAATGTTGCTAAAGGGTTAATAGAGGAACCATGTAACAATGACTTTCTGAAGGTGGAGTTTCAGAAAGAGCACGAGCTTCTTAAAGAGACAGAGGCCCAATTTTAAGGCATTAAATTACAAAGTATGATTTGTTTTAAGTCATATTTGATATATTTAGTATTTTTTAAACACCTGAAAGTAACATAGTTACTTGACTGTGCTATAAAATGACACTATATGTCTGAAAGACATGTAATAATGCCCCTTTAAAAAAAAAAAACATGTTGCTTCTTATAGTTCATATCTTAAAAGAATTATTAACTATGTGTACTGTAGTGTTACAGTAAGGAAACATTATCTTTTTAGAGGGTGTGAATACTTTATAGGGATGGTGATGATGTGACAGTCTGACTCAGAAAATTATGTGTAATTGACCCAGAAGTCACAAACTGTTTGACACAGTATTATATGTGATTAACCCAGAAGTTACATCAACAACATGCACTAAGTGAGTGCAAAGCTGAAATGGGGAAAGCCTTTATTCAACCAAGCCAGTGTTTGTTTTTAGAATTCAGCAAATAAAAAAATTGGTTTATTGCAGTATACAAGACTAAACTACAATGGACTTTTATAAATATTAGATTAGAATTTTTAAATGAGTATTTCTGTTAAATCGTTTCTTTTTAATCAGTTTCTAAGGTGGTAGAAATGTAGCTTTAAACAAAACGATGATGTGGTGAAAGCAATAGGAATGTCCACTTGGTAAAAAGACGTAAATTTGTTTCTGATTTATTAAATATGCTATATAGTGAATGTATCGCTCTGTATGTAGTTCTGCTCTGTCTCAACACTGGAATGAGACTTTCTTCTTGATGATGCTTATAATAATCCAGTACTATGGCGATTATGGAATGGGTTTTTACCTCCACAATTTGCAGCTCTGTTACATTTTCTTAAGTGATTAACCAACAAGAACTATGTGGTGTTCATTCAAATAATAATAATAAAATAATAAAAAAAACAGAAAATGTAACATTTTAAATAGTCCAAGTACTAAACATGTCAGTGAACCCGTTCACCTTAGTGGTGCCCTCTCTCCTTGTCTGATTTGTTTGAAACATATTTCTGGCTGTTTTATTATCATGTGCAATAAGGAGCTCAATAGAGCAGCACTTGGAGTAGAAAAAACCTGCTATTTTCTGCTTAATGCCTCATTGAGCAGCAGGTGGAGCTGTTGACAGAACAGCCTTGTTCTTGGCTTCATTGCTACTTCTTTTCATGCTCTCCCCGTCCCTTTCACCCTTCTGGTCTGCAGAGCCTCACAGCTGCCACATGTTGGAAAAACTATATATAAATCTATGGGAAAAATTTGTTACTTCATATTCAACCATTCATAGTTTTTAATATAATGAAGGGAAGAATCTTCCATCCATTTCTCTATTTATGCTGTAATGTTGGCTGTGACCACAACCACAAACACTATTTTGCCCCTGTGGTGCTTAAACCCTTGCATATCAGTTTATTTATTGGGGC
>NW_015113498.1:0-1878 GCF_001443285.1 Poecilia latipinna
GCTTACCTGCCGCCTGATCTAGTAAGACCGTTGCTGCTCGTTCAGAACTCAAACATCCCACAGTCCTCAAACTCGTCACCCATTCTCTCTTCCAGCCCGCTCCAGTTGCCACTCCCCCCGGAACACAGTTCATCTGTGCTGTTGTGCTTTATATTAAACATCTTTTACTGATTATCGGTTCTCTGGTTTTTTGCATGTGGGTCAAGAAGTAACCTTCCGTCATGACAGAAACAAACATCGATAGCAAAAATCTGTAACATTAAGTGTAATATTTGCGGACCGACGGTCGATAAAGTACGAATGCCATCGGATTTAGGATGTTTACTGCGCTATATCTTCTCTGCTCAGTGTGAGTCAATAATCGGTAGGTTTTGGAAATGAATAATTTTCCAGACATCAAAAAATGATTGATTAAAACAATACATTTAAATCATAAAAACGTTTTATTAATCATCTTGTTTTTAGATGCAGTAGAAATCAAAATGGAAGCACTAAAATGTTGAGTAGTTATGATAGGTCCCCTTTCAGTATCTTTTATCAATATTATTACATATAGAAAGTTCTCACTTTGCTAGCTCTTTTATATAACATGTATTATTGTTTCCTTTATTGAAATTTAGGTTCATTTTTTTGTAAAACATTTCATTTACTTGTATTTTTGTAAATCACTTGAGTTTATTTGTGTGTCACATTTCAGAAACAAGGCAGTTCAAAGAGCTTTACGTGCTTTACCTTTGAAATAGGTTGGTAAATTTGTCATATTTTTGGATTCAAAAGCAACTGTAATTGGTTTTTTTGGGGCGTTGAGCGGACTTCACTCGCAGGTCATATTGTCTGTTTAGGTTTTCTCTGTTATGTTTCACAAGTAGCTCAATGGGTAAAGGTATGGTGAATTCACCTGGGAGACCAGGGTTTGAATCCAGGCCAGGCTTTACCTCGTGTGCAGAGCGAGAGATCAAATTATAAAGCTGTATTGTAATTTTTTTTTAATATCAAGACAAAGCCACCTGAACAATAGAAGAGCAGCATGAACTATTTTAGAAATTATATTTAATCATGTAGAAAATTTAAGAAAAATCTTCAAATACATATGTATATATATGTTTTGTTATCAGACACATTTAGGACTTTTTGGAAATTTGTTGTGATCTTGAATAATGATTTAAAACTATAAATCAAACTGACCTAAGATTTACAAAGAAATAGAGAGATCCTTAATTTTAATAAGATATAATAAACTAGGGCTATACAATGAATCAAATTTTCTTTGTATAGCACATTTCAGCAGCAAGGCATTTCAAAGTGCTTTACATAATTAAAATAAAAACAGCATGTGACATTGATTAAACAGTGAGACATTTTGAAAAAGATAAACATTAAAACCACCATCCCTTTTAGGAGTTTAGTTAAATGTCGTTTAACTTGGCCTCTAACCCTTTGGAATTTTATTCAAAAACACTGTTTGACAAGTATTTGTCACATTTTAGAAACAAAGCAATTCAAAGGGCTTTACGTCATAAAAACCGAAAAATCATCATCTTTACACATCTGATGTAGGTGGGTCAATATTTCATTGTTTTTGGATTGAAAAGCAACTGTAATTGGTGATTTGGGTGTTACATGGATTACAAATGGCGGTCTGGTTGAAACGACGCGTGTGAGGGGAGGCATCGACTTATTGAAAGCCAGAGCCAGAATTTAAAGCCAGAGCCGGAGCCAGAATTTAAAGCCAGAGCCAGAGCAAGAATTTAGAGCCCGAGCCAGAGCCAGAATTTAAAGCCAGAGCAGGAATTTAAAGCCAGAGCCAGAATTTAAAGCCAGAGCCAGAATTTAGAGCCAGAGCAAGAATTTAGAGCCAGAGCCAGAATTTGGAGCCAG
>NW_015113498.1:7294-45187 GCF_001443285.1 Poecilia latipinna
GTCTGTCTGAATGGTTCATTTATACTTGTTTTTGTTTGAGGTGCCACTTATAGGAACCAGCTGGTGGAGGAACCATCTACAAATTTCTGAAAGACTGAAGAGGGAGACTTCAAGTTTTTTTATATAATTTTCTCACTTAAATATTCACTTATTTTTTGCTAAGTTAGTTTTGCTTTATTTGTTTATAGAATGTTTGTTAATTTTGTATTTATTTGTTCTTTTGTTAGATCAGACCTCCCTCAAGTGGTAGATTTGGGTTTCTCCACCCCTATTTAAGCAGCCTTTGTTCTTTGTTTGGTAGGTCAGTTTTGCTTGTGTTTAGAGCTCAGTTGACCTCAGTTAATTTGGATCTAAATTTGTTATTTATTCTTTGATTTATTCTTGCTTTAAATCTTTATGCTTTGTCAACAATTTTTTGAAGAATTAAAACCAAGACTTTTTCTACTTTGAACATTTTTTGTCTTCGTTTGAGTCTGGTCCCTTACAGCTATATATTTCTTTTAGGGAAGTGTCATGAATAGCCATAAATTCACATTTTTTTAAGTTTAGCATTAGACCCGAAACCTCTGAAAAAAGTTTAATTTTATCAATTACAATTGGAACTTGCTTGTAATTTTTTAAGAAAACGGTGGTGTCATCTGCTAACTGGCTAATGATTAATTCTGTACCAAAAACATCTAATTTCTCAATGTCTTCACAATTTTTAAGATAGATTGCTAACATCTCTGCAACTACATTAGAGATATGGGGAAATGGGACACCATTGAGCAGGGGTGCCCAAGTCCAGTCCTCGAGAGCTACCGTCTTGCAAGTTTTAAAAGTATCCTTACTCCAACAGACCGGGATCAGCTCTACAGAGGCCTGATAACGAGCCATTCATTTGATACAGGTGTGTTGAAGCAGGGATGCATCGGAAAGTTGCAGGATGGTAGCTCTCGAGGACTGGACTTGGGCACCCCTGCCCTTGAGGAATTCCAACATTAATGTTAAATCTAGCTGTGGTGCCCTTAGGCAGTATTACACAACTACTTATGTTTTGATATAGGTCTTTAATTAAGTTAATAAAGTTTGCTCCAAAGCCTAGATTTTCAAGAACTGAGAATAAGAATTGTTCAACCGAGTCAAAGGCATTATAAAAGTCAAGGAAAAGAATAAAGTCATCATCTTTAATCATGTCTCTATATTCAATCAGGTCCTTTACCAGTCTAATGTTGTTGTGGATTGATCTTCCTTTTAAGAAGCCACACTGCGATTCAGCAATAATATTTGAGTTACCTGTTTGGAGACGCATGATAAATATGTATGTTAGTAATTTATAATCTGAATCTCTGAGTGTAATTGGTCTTCTATTCTCAATAAATATTGGGTCCTTGTCTGGTTTGGGGATACAAATAATAATTCCTTGTTTCATTGTAGTAGGTATAGTACGATTTTTAAAAATTTCTGTAAAAACTTGATGTAGTAAAAATTTTATGTCTTCCCAAAAGTGTTTATAAAAGTTCCCTGTGAGTCCATCTGGACCTGGTGCTTTGCTTAATGATAAGCGATTATCATTAAACAAGTTCTTATCAAGTTCTTCTATCGTAATATTGTTGTCACAAGTTTGTTTGAAATTATCTTCAATTTTAGGGATAAATGTTTCAATTGTTTTTAAAAAAGGTAAGAGATTTTGGTTCTGAGAATTTGGAGGTATACAAGTTGTTATAGAATTTAAAAATCTCTGTTGATATTAAGATTGTGTTATTGTTTTCAACATTACCTACTATTAAGGTCATCACGACTTCACACAAGTGTGTTTTTACCTCCGCGGCAGAGACTCCGCCGAACCCCCGAGACCGACTCATCGAACCCCTGGGGTTCGATCGAACCCAGGTTAAGAACCGCTGCTCTAAACTGTTTAGAGCATCCATCCTTTTTTTTCGTCACTTTGAGCTCATGAAGGCGTTATTGTGTTCCTCTGGTAAATATACGGCATCTATTAGAAGTCATTCACTGACAGTGCAATAATTATTCTTAGCCAAATTAAATGATAACATTTACCTGTAGCATGCTAAGTGTTTACTTGATGCACAAATTGTTGATATGATTCTATTAATTAGTTTTATTTTATTCTTTGAGTCAAAGCAAAATTTCCACCTTGGAAGACTAAATAGTTTAATCATATTTTTTCCTATATATAGGACTCTACCAACAAAAGAAAAATATGGATTATTGCTTGTTTAACAATCCTGGTTATTCATCTGTGAACCTAATTAATTGACTTTTGCTCATTAAATTTATCATGTATATTTTGTATTTGGTATTTTTATTGTTGATAATGTTTTTCATGTCTTATTTCTTTTCTTCCTCTTATAAGTGATGGAGATATATAGATGTTATTTATAATGTATAAAGTTGTTCTTTATGTCACCTAATTAGCTCTACATCCTGAAGAAAAATATGGTATTTTAGAAGACAATTTATCTTTCACGTTGCCAGAAATGGCGAAATTAATAGTAAATAATAAAGATTTTGTGATATTCTCGTTTAGTGACATAATTATATTAGTTGTGTAACCCACGCCACTAGAGGCAGTAGCAGGCCCGAAAAGATGCGACTAAGAAGCAGATTTAAAAGTACACAGAAAGCTAGGGAATTTGTTAAAAGCTGTGAGCTGCGCTAAAGTAAATAAAAAAGAGACGCTGAAATACATGCTGAGAGTGAAACTCCTTCCTACAGATGAAGCTACATCACAGATTTCAAAAGAAAATTTAAACCGGAGAACGCGGATAACGTAGGAAATAGCGCCACCTTCACTTCCGGAGTGCAATGGTCCCATTTCCAAATAAGGTAAACAGTGGCACTGATGGCAGGTGTCAGCGGAAGTGCCACTATGAGGCGCCGAGGTCAGCCGAAGTCAAACGAAGGCAGTGACGACACTGACCGGTATCCCCGAAAAGAGTGGCACTAATGGCAGGTGTCAGAGGAAGTGCCAGTACGAGGTGCCGAGGTCAGACGAAGGCAGTGACAACACTGACCGCTAGCCCCGAAAACAGTGGCACTTGTGGCGCATAATGACACCTGCCACCGGAAGTGCCATTAGTAGGTGCGTGTCACGATTTGCGCTCGGCCCTGCTGTCAGCTGCACTTTTTATTTTTAAACTGATGCTATTTTGAATAATGACAGTTTTTTTTCTTATAATGTAAATCTTCCCATGCTGTATAATTTTTGTTTTTATATTTTAGATCGATGTGTATTTTTAGGAGAGCAATGTGCTTAAAAACCTGGGTACAGAGTATGGCTTTTACCTTGTAATCATCTATTCCTGGTTTAGCTCTCAGTTCATCCCTAAATGTTAAACTTCTCACAGAAAGTGAGCCAAAAAAAAAACAAAAAAAAAAAACAAGGTGCCGCCATCTGTTTCGACCAGTTGCAGAGAGGGCACAGGAAGAAAGAAGAGAAAAAAAGAGCAAACAGTATGAGGGTGAGGATAAACACAGAAATGGCTGCAGTAAGGGAGACTGAGAGAACACATAGCAGCTTTTTTGCTCAATTTTACATCATACTATAATACGAGTCATTTTTGCTCATTTTTATGCCATACTATACTATGACTCATTTTGCTCATTTTTACAATTTTATCTCATACTATACACTATGACTAATTTTTGCTCAACATTTACATAATACTATACTATGATTCATTTTTGCTGAAATTTGACATTATATACTATGAGTCATGGTTTTCACGGCAAACAGCTTCTTATTTAGATTTTAAAAGACAGTGGCCCTAAAACAATTAATTCTGAAATGACCAGACCAATCTGAAGCAATAATGATTTGGTGCAAAAGCTTTTATGTACGTTTTTTGTAGCCCACATTTATCCTTAACCTGTTCAAGAAACATAAATTACTTTCACGTGAATTTAAAACTCTACATTTGTGAGATACCAGGTTGCTAATAATTAACGGTGACCATGATGTTTGGTTTACTTTTAAATTGATCTAAAACAAGTTTGAACTTCTCACTAAACAAGATGTTTTTTTATTTTAAGATCCTCCATAAACTAAAAGCATCTGCTGATTTTCATTTCTTGTCTTTTCAAATTCATGTCGTTAGGTTTAATAAAACTGCATTTTTCTGGGTGTTTCACTCACAGAGGGAAGGCCCAGCTGGATTCGGGGCTCCTCGCCTCCATCAGCGCTCCAACTGGGTCACCCAGTTCTGCTCCGGCCTCGCTGTGGCCCAGATCAATGTGGAAATCACAAGTTTAACATTCAGCCCCAGTGATGCAAAATGCTGCAACTGTGCTGCTCAGTTTGATCTCTAAAGAAAGTTTTTCTTTCAGTAGAAAAAAACAAAATGTAGAACAAGTCTAACTGGGTTCTTTTACTTTTAAACAGTAAACATTTTCCTTGATTGCTAATCAGTATCAGTCTGTATAACTCAAGATATTTATTCATTAAAAAAACTCACTTTATTCCGTCTTCCAACACAACAAGCAGCATATTTGTTGTCATTCCTAATGATTGGATTCTGAAGTTTATCTGCAGCAGATTTGTTTTCTCTTCAGGTCAATATTTGTTAGACTGTATAAAAAAGATAAATAGAAAAAGAACAGGAAAATTTTGACGAAAAAATTCTGAAATTTTGAGATTAATCTCAGTAGACTTTTAGAAAATACATGAACATTTCTGAGTTTCAAAAATAAAAAGTTTGATTTTTGAAATGCAGAAATTCTCAACATTTTCTCGAAAATTTCTGAGCTTAATTTGAAAATTTTGGAGTTATTTGGTGCAAATCAACTCTGCAATGTTCCTAATTCACCATCGTAAAGGTCAGAGTCGGGAGCTGGACTGAAACGGCGACCCAAGATGTTCAGAAAACCTGGAAAAAAGTCGATCAGAACCGTCTCAGCGGGTCGCAGAGTACGTGACAAACTGGAAGAAAAACAAAGACAAACTTTGGAATGGCAGCTAATTTTAATGAGCTTTATAATCAAGTTTACATGTTTCTGATGGCAGGTTAAAAAACAGTATTTTATATTAAAATACAATCCTTAAATCTTGTTTACATTTTTTTTCTATAAAATGTCATTATTCAAACTGGACCTTTTATAACTTTTAAAAACATTTAAAATGGCTTTTGTATTACAAAGAAAAAGAAAAGAAAATACATTAAAAAAAACATTTTATCCGATTCCTGATTTATTAAAATGAAACTTGAGGCGTGTTTAAACTATTTTCTGAAGCTGTTTTAAACAGTTATTTTCTGAGGCAGAAAGTTAAAAGTCTGAAGCAGAAATCTAGCATGAAAACACAAATATAAACCCAGCAGTGGAAAACCACTATTACATCAATATTTACATACAGCATTGTGTGAGGTTTTCTTTAAATAAACAGCTTATATGGAGGAGAGAAAGTAGAAAAATAGGCAATTTATTTTCTCAAACAACTTCAGAACCATTTATAACAACATTCTGATTTAAATTTAGCTTCTCTGATAAATTTGTGAAAATATGAGGTTAGTTTGGGCTTTAAACGATGGACTTGTATTGATTATTGATCATATTAGGGTTCGGTTGATGGGTCAGAACAAACCGAACCGGATTCTGGTCTCAAAGGTTCTCCGTGCTGGACGGTCTGTGATGTCACCATCTGTCTTGTTAACCTGGTTAGATCATCATGGTAACAACAAGCTTGTTCATAAGAGTAAAACTAAGCTTTGACTGAGTCAAACAGTCGCATCGGCCATGTTAGGAATAACATGAATCAGCATAGAGGAGCTGAAAGCTATGATGTCATACCACAGGCTCCGCCCCCTTCACACCTTGTCTGCTCTGGGTCAACTTCAACCCCACTTCCTGTGTCAGTCTTTGTAGGTTTTTACAGTTTCCTGTTTATATTTTCAGATTAAAACATTACTGGTAGTTTTCTGGATAGAAAACTCATAAAAATAACGGATAAATTGAACAAATTCATTAAGTTACTGATAAATATGTATTTTTGTATTTTGAAATTTCAACACAATAACAGTCTTTTGAGTGAAAATGCTACAGGTTGACAGTAATGCCACAAATCTAACAAATATTCCAGTTAAATTAATATCTAACATTCCTGCAAATTGAGCAAAAAAAAAAAATTAGAATAAACACCCAGAAATGTTAACAGTTTCATGTGCACATTATATTTTGTTTTTCTGCTCTAATAATAATATTAAAACAAGCTGATATTAGATGGATAATTAGTCAGGCTATCTGCTCAGGTAGCTAGCTAACTTTAGTTTTTTTTTTGTAAGCCTTGTTTCAGCCAGCTGACCAGTAGTGTGCAGCAACAGCTTTCTCTGACTTCTCATGAAAAGTTTAACATATAAAACAGCTGATTTTACATGGCACTAAAGTATAATTATAATAATTTACAGCAGAGCTTTTTAGTAGATCGACCATCTGAACTTGAAGGCATTTTTTACCGATCGGTTTAAAAAAAAAACCCAACAAACTGGTTTTATATCATGTAAAAATGTCTTTTTTACAGCACATTTAACCTGAATCCTGTTGGTGATGAGTTTGGTTTCCACGGTGATTTACCACAGTTAAACTGGTGATCCCGACCAAAGAAACAGATTTTATTTAGCTGCTAACGTCCGACCCGTTACTGAACACGTCTCCATGGTGAGCTTCCTCTCTCCTGATTGGCTGAGCGCCGTTGCCTCGTTAACGTCCGTTGTAGATGAAATCTGAGGAGAAATAATCACAATTTTAATGATGTGATGAAAAATTTAATGAAATTAATTCATAAAGCTGTTAAGCTAAACAGGAAGGAGGATTAGCAAAGAAATGTTCAATTTCTAATAAATCCTCTAATTTAAATCAACATTTATTTTCTCCTTAGTCCAGATTGTTACATTAGAAGTTATGTTTAGTTTGCTCGCTGATATTTTCTAGTTTATATGAACTTTAACAGAAACCAGTGAGAGTTCTGTTAGTGTCAGAAAGTCATTTTTGCTTGTTTTGTACTTGAATATCTCAAACTTTTCTGTTTACAAAAATATAAATTCTTAATATTTTCCATTGACTGCAGCGAGTCGAGGGATTAAAACAGAAAACTGACATTTAAATCAGATCGATCACTTAAATATCAAATTAATATCTGGAAGCCTGACTGGAAGTGAATTCTCTATAATTTTTCTGTATTTATTCAAAAAGCAGCTACTCAAACTGAGGTGTTAGAAGATTATCTATAAAACTGATACAAAAGTTTGATTTTCAACCAAAGTTGCAACATTTGTTACATTTTCAGCTGTTGCAATTTTCTTTTTCACCTCACCTGTGGAGGCGCTGCATCAACAACCTCTGAAGAAAACAACACAAAAACCTCTGAAGAAGGCATTGAGCTCAACTTCCTGTTTCACCAAATGTAAACAATAATGTAGTGGCGTCAAATTTTAATCAGTTGTAGGATTTCTCTTTTGTCTTTCTCTAAAGACATTTCTCCCACTAGTGCTAAGCTAGCACATTTGTTTTGGTTGTTGTACCCAGAATGCCATTCGCTGTAGTCCACTTCCTGCTCTGGTCCACTTGGTGTTCACATATGCATTCAAATCACACCAGAACCGAAGTTTTTACTCTGATCAGAGTTCAGGGTCTCAACAGTATCATTTCATTTTATTCGTAGCGACAGAACGCACATTTTATATCTGCTCCATATTTTAAGACAAAAGATATTAAACTTGCCAACTTGTTTACTGGTAATTCATTGTTCTTCCTTTACTTTCAAATACTTACATTAAAACGCCACCACTGTGCATTTCAAAATGCAAATTAATTATTACATATTTTCTTCTCTGCTACACCTTAAAATAAATAAACATCCAGTATGATGTAAACTAATACCTAATAGTGGTAATAATTATAATGTTACACACTTAATGTAGTATCTGCTGTTGAGATGCTGGGATGGGGGGCCCCAGATTAAAATCTGTTTATGGTCCCAAAAAGGTTTGGACCGGCCCTGGTGTCCAGAATGTGCTCCCCCTACAGGAACAAGCTGGTACTGATAATTTAAGTGTTTTTTTAACACTTAACTGAAACAAAATCTACATTTAAATCGAAAGTTAAGTGAAACCACACCAGAGCCCTGGTTCTGGTTCTGGTTCTGGACTCACCGCGGCAGTATTCTGGGTTGAAATTCTCGTAGATGGGATAGAGCGGGTTCTCCTGCTCGCTGCGGTGCTTCCTGGCTCGCAGCACGTCCCTCACACACTGATGCAGGAAGGCGTACTGACACTGAAACACACACCAGATCAGAACACTGCTGGGTTCTCCAATGAGCTACGGTCTGGTTCTGGTTCTGGTTCCGTACCTCAGTCTGGACCATGTGCTGCCGGTGCAGCCGCAGGTCGAACACGCAGCCGTACAGGTCGATGCCTCCCTTGGAGTCCAGCTGCTGCAGAACCCGGTCCAAGGCGACGAAGGTCCCGGTCCGACCGACTCCGGCGCTGCCAGAACAAAACCCGGTTAACGACCCAGAACAATACGGTTCTGTTTAAATGTCGCAGGTCCGGGCGCCTATCGCCGACCCACCTGCAGTGCACAACGGTGGCGCCAGTGCTGGGTGAGCGGTCCACGTAGTCCCGGACGGTCCGAACGAACTGGATCAGGGACTGGGTGCTTTCGGGAACGCCGTGGTCGGGCCACACCGTGTAGTGGAAGTGACGCATCATCCGTGGATAACTGCAGCTGTTCTCCTTCAGAACCAGGAAGTAAGTTCAGTTTCTGCTCTAGGATGGCGCTAAAGGTCAAAGGTCACATATTACATTTCCCTCAACAAGTTAGGAAACGTCTATGGCCTATGCAAAACATGTCCATCACATTTTAACACAAAATCATTTTTAGATAAGATTTTAGGGCGTTTTGTCACTTTAAAATAAGCTGCTGCTGGCCACGCCCCCAACTCAATGTTTACACTCGCAGGTGAAAATGTCTGCAAACTGATGAGCAATTATGCAACCGTACATCTTTGAAAAGCAGACGTGGGGCCTCCTGCACAACCAACAAGAATGCAGGAAGTGGTTTCTGGATGGTAAGTCAACAATTAAACATTTTGTCTTTTCATACAGCGGTAATACCAGTTGACCAAACATGCTGGAGCTCAGCAGGGGTTGCTAGGTAATGGGCAGAACTCTGCTCTGGTTGATAGGTAATGTGTAATGGTAATTGCCAAAAAGCAGCTGATTCATTGTCTCAATAATCAATAAATCACATCTTAAATTAAAATGAACTTTTTAATTTTCATTAACATGATTTATTGTTTTTCTCTGGAAGATAAAACTCTTCAGTCTGGTCTCAACTAGCCCTTTATTGGAAGGATAATGTTGTTTACAGTAATTTCATGATTCATTTTATTTATTTGGTATATTTAAATCGTCTTCCAATTCCAGTGTTAAATGTTCATTAGAAATTAAAGCTTATTGAACTTTGACAATGTGTTCTTGCATTATTATTATGCCATTAACATTATATTACTTACTAAACGATATTATCATTTATCACAATAACCTTTGATAATGAATGATAATTTATCATTCAACTAAATGTTATCATGAAAGGCTCAGGTGAGTTTTTTAAAACTTTTTGATTGTTTTTAGAAGCAGTTGAAACTGAAATAGAAGCAAAAAACGTGCAAAAAGGTCGCCTTTAATTTGTAATGAATTGTTTTGAAGTTGCAGGAAATCGTTGCTGAATTGTACCGAGATGATCTTGAACTCTCTGATGGTCCACTCTGGCAGGACGGACTCTGACAGCATCTGAATGACCAGATCGCCGTAGTACAGCGGCTCCTTGTCGGCCGGCCAGTACTGATCACACTTCACCTGCAAACAGAACGCCACGCTAGTTCACCATCTGCAGATCAATCAGTTAATCATGATGAACTGATTAATCGATTAATAGCTAACTGGAGCATACAGTGGAAAAAGACAAACATTTCAAAATTAATTTAATTTGTTTTTGCGTCTTTTAATGAATTGATTATATTGTCTAAAATATGCTGAAGTGGTTAAATGAAAAATCTACAGAATGTATAGATTTTTTATCAAATGAGTAAAATAACTGATTACTAAAATAATCAGTAGCTGCAGTTCTAAATTCTCTGAATAAGTTAACTAGACACAGTGAGATGTTTGCAGCTCATTAAGTCCAAATGGATCCATTATTTCTAGTATCTGCAGTCAGCATGTGGTTGAGGCTCCTTCTGCATGAATTACTGCATCAATGCAGCGTAGCATGGAAGAGATCAGCCTTCAGGTCGGCTCATCTTTATGTCAGACAATAAAACATTATTTTTCTACCACATTTTTTCCTTCCACTCAACCTTCCATCAATATACTTCGCTATAGTCCTCTTTTGAACATCTAGCTTCTTTAGCAAAGAGTTTTTGTTGTTTAACCCCCATGTGCAGAATGCTAAATAAGTTAAAATAAAAACAACACCGTCTTTAATACAATGTTTTCAAGCTCTTTCTGTGTTTTATGCTTTTCTTTACTTTAAATAAAATGATTTAATGAGAGTAAATGTTTGATCTCAAAGGGAAATTGAACATTGTTGAAACTCAACATGGAATGTTACATTTGCACCTTTAAATAAATTCATTTATTGGTCTCTGGATACTAATAAATGGAAAATTTAGTGGAAGAAAAACATGTTGTGCAAACTGTCCTGACTTGAACCTTAAAGATATTTTTGAGTAGTAAGAGGAAGATGAGAGCGACCAGAACCAACAGTCCAGATGGCTTGATCTCCATCAGCCTGTTCTTACCCGTCCCTTCTCCACACACTGCGTCACCATGACAACGTTGTGCACACCGTGCTCCCACACCATCCTCCAGAAATCGTCCTTCGTGCCCGGCAGCGGCCCCTGGGTGGCGATGTACTCCCGGCGGTAGTTGTTGCCCTGGAGGCGGAGTGACAGTGAGGGCATGTTGGTGTGGTGTGTGTGTGTGTGTGTGTGTGTGTGTGTGCGTGTGCGTACAGCGTACAGGTATATAGCTAGCGTTGACGTAGTCAGAGCAGGGGTCATCCTCCAGGTAGGACAGCTTCACCCGGGTGGAGTCGTCTGGAAACGGAAACAAACATCGGTCTGAAGCTGCTTGAAATTAATGACAATTAATTAGTTAATTAAATCTGACTAGACAAAACCAACTCCATTATTAGAAAACAAACTGTTAGTTTCTTTATGAAAACATCTTTGAAGTTGGTTCAAAAATTAAATGTCATGTCATTTCTCAGCAGATATTGAGTTGCTGAATAAACGTACACGGCAGGATGTTGTTGTAGCGGTTCTTCCCGCGGTTTTCCGGCAGTCTGGCCACGTCCATCGTCTGGTTGCGGCCCACATCCTTCAGATCCTGCAGAAACACGAGATTCACTCTGCAGGGAACGTTCTGAGTTCACTTAACACTGAAGGGAAATTACAATCTGCTGAGAAAGCTAAAAACCAGGATGAAGCACAAAGTCTAGAGCAGATCAGGATCCTGGTTCTGCTTACCAAACTTTCTTTAATGTTGTAAATACAGCCAAATTATTTAAATAAATTAACTTTTTAATGATTTACATCAGCAGTAGAGGATGGAAAATGTTTAAGGTGAAAAACAGCAGTAAACATTTCTCATCTGAAATCACCTCAAACTCCTCAGACAGCAGGTAGTTGGAGTCGGCCTGCAGTTTGTTCAGATGGGACTCAAAGTGGCACGCTTTGACGGGACTGTAGGAAGGAGGGGGACATGTGAACAACATGTGAACAACATGTGAACAACATGTGAACAACATGTGAACAACAATCTGCTGCTTCAGCCTCAGATTTACAGAGAAACTCACCTGGTGACCCTCCGATTACTGCAGGGAAACAGAAACAGTCAGTTAATGTTCACACTAACATGTACAAATATATTTATCATGTTGTTTATTAGAAATTGGCTTTTTTAACAATATACTTCAATATATGCCAATAATTCTTAAATATAGATGAGAAAGATAAGCAGATTGTTTCACCTATGAAAAGGGAAAAATATCTTATTATAAGTGAAATAATCTGCCAGGGAACTAGAACTTTTTTATGAATATAAATNAAATGCTGCAACTGTGCTGCTCAGTTTGATCTCTAAAGAAAGTTTTTCTTTCAGTAGAAAAAAACAAAATGTAGAACAAGTCTAACTGGGTTCTTTTACTTTTAAACAGTAAACATTTTCCTTGATTGCTAATCAGTATCAGTCTGTATAACTCAAGATATTTATTCATTAAAAAAACTCACTTTATTCCGTCTTCCAACACAACAAGCAGCATATTTGTTGTCATTCCTAATGATTGGATTCTGAAGTTTATCTGCAGCAGATTTGTTTTCTCTTCAGGTCAATATTTGTTAGACTGTATAAAAAAGATAAATAGAAAAAGAACAGGAAAATTTTGACGAAAAAATTCTGAAATTTTGAGATTAATCTCAGTAGACTTTTAGAAAATACATGAACATTTCTGAGTTTCAAAAATAAAAAGTTTGATTTTTGAAATGCAGAAATTCTCAACATTTTCTCGAAAATTTCTGAGCTTAATTTGAAAATTTTGGAGTTATTTGGTGCAAATCAACTCTGCAATGTTCCTAATTCACCATCGTAAAGGTCAGAGTCGGGAGCTGGACTGAAACGGCGACCCAAGATGTTCAGAAAACCTGGAAAAAAGTCGATCAGAACCGTCTCAGCGGGTCGCAGAGTACGTGACAAACTGGAAGAAAAACAAAGACAAACTTTGGAATGGCAGCTAATTTTAATGAGCTTTATAATCAAGTTTACATGTTTCTGATGGCAGGTTAAAAAACAGTATTTTATATTAAAATACAATCCTTAAATCTTGTTTACATTTTTTTTCTATAAAATGTCATTATTCAAACTGGACCTTTTATAACTTTTAAAAACATTTAAAATGGCTTTTGTATTACAAAGAAAAAGAAAAGAAAATACATTAAAAAAAACATTTTATCCGATTCCTGATTTATTAAAATGAAACTTGAGGCGTGTTTAAACTATTTTCTGAAGCTGTTTTAAACAGTTATTTTCTGAGGCAGAAAGTTAAAAGTCTGAAGCAGAAATCTAGCATGAAAACACAAATATAAACCCAGCAGTGGAAAACCACTATTACATCAATATTTACATACAGCATTGTGTGAGGTTTTCTTTAAATAAACAGCTTATATGGAGGAGAGAAAGTAGAAAAATAGGCAATTTATTTTCTCAAACAACTTCAGAACCATTTATAACAACATTCTGATTTAAATTTAGCTTCTCTGATAAATTTGTGAAAATATGAGGTTAGTTTGGGCTTTAAACGATGGACTTGTATTGATTATTGATCATATTAGGGTTCGGTTGATGGGTCAGAACAAACCGAACCGGATTCTGGTCTCAAAGGTTCTCCGTGCTGGACGGTCTGTGATGTCACCATCTGTCTTGTTAACCTGGTTAGATCATCATGGTAACAACAAGCTTGTTCATAAGAGTAAAACTAAGCTTTGACTGAGTCAAACAGTCGCATCGGCCATGTTAGGAATAACATGAATCAGCATAGAGGAGCTGAAAGCTATGATGTCATACCACAGGCTCCGCCCCCTTCACACCTTGTCTGCTCTGGGTCAACTTCAACCCCACTTCCTGTGTCAGTCTTTGTAGGTTTTTACAGTTTCCTGTTTATATTTTCAGATTAAAACATTACTGGTAGTTTTCTGGATAGAAAACTCATAAAAATAACGGATAAATTGAACAAATTCATTAAGTTACTGATAAATATGTATTTTTGTATTTTGAAATTTCAACACAATAACAGTCTTTTGAGTGAAAATGCTACAGGTTGACAGTAATGCCACAAATCTAACAAATATTCCAGTTAAATTAATATCTAACATTCCTGCAAATTGAGCAAAAAAAAAAAATTAGAATAAACACCCAGAAATGTTAACAGTTTTCATGTGCACATTATATTTTGTTTTTCTGCTCTAATAATAATATTAAAACAAGCTGATATTAGATGGATAATTAGTCAGGCTATCTGCTCAGGTAGCTAGCTAACTTTAGTTTTTTTTTTGTAAGCCTTGTTTCAGCCAGCTGACCAGTAGTGTGCAGCAACAGCTTTCTCTGACTTCTCATGAAAAGTTTAACATATAAAACAGCTGATTTTACATGGCACTAAAGTATAATTATAATAATTTACAGCAGAGCTTTTTAGTAGATCGACCATCTGAACTTGAAGGCATTTTTTACCGATCGGTTTAAAAAAAAAACCCAACAAACTGGTTTTATATCATGTAAAAATGTCTTTTTTACAGCACATTTAACCTGAATCCTGTTGGTGATGAGTTTGGTTTCCACGGTGATTTACCACAGTTAAACTGGTGATCCCGACCAAAGAAACAGATTTTATTTAGCTGCTAACGTCCGACCCGTTACTGAACACGTCTCCATGGTGAGCTTCCTCTCTCCTGATTGGCTGAGCGCCGTTGCCTCGTTAACGTCCGTTGTAGATGAAATCTGAGGAGAAATAATCACAATTTTAATGATGTGATGAAAAATTTAATGAAATTAATTCATAAAGCTGTTAAGCTAAACAGGAAGGAGGATTAGCAAAGAAATGTTCAATTTCTAATAAATCCTCTAATTTAAATCAACATTTATTTTCTCCTTAGTCCAGATTGTTACATTAGAAGTTATGTTTAGTTTGCTCGCTGATATTTTCTAGTTTATATGAACTTTAACAGAAACCAGTGAGAGTTCTGTTAGTGTCAGAAAGTCATTTTTGCTTGTTTTGTACTTGAATATCTCAAACTTTTCTGTTTACAAAAATATAAATTCTTAATATTTTCCATTGACTGCAGCGAGTCGAGGGATTAAAACAGAAAACTGACATTTAAATCAGATCGATCACTTAAATATCAAATTAATATCTGGAAGCCTGACTGGAAGTGAATTCTCTATAATTTTTCTGTATTTATTCAAAAAGCAGCTACTCAAACTGAGGTGTTAGAAGATTATCTATAAAACTGATACAAAAGTTTGATTTTCAACCAAAGTTGCAACATTTGTTACATTTTCAGCTGTTGCAATTTTCTTTTTCACCTCACCTGTGGAGGCGCTGCATCAACAACCTCTGAAGAAAACAACACAAAAACCTCTGAAGAAGGCATTGAGCTCAACTTCCTGTTTCACCAAATGTAAACAATAATGTAGTGGCGTCAAATTTTAATCAGTTGTAGGATTTCTCTTTTGTCTTTCTCTAAAGACATTTCTCCCACTAGTGCTAAGCTAGCACATTTGTTTTGGTTGTTGTACCCAGAATGCCATTCGCTGTAGTCCACTTCCTGCTCTGGTCCACTTGGTGTTCACATATGCATTCAAATCACACCAGAACCGAAGTTTTTACTCTGATCAGAGTTCAGGGTCTCAACAGTATCATTTCATTTTATTCGTAGCGACAGAACGCACATTTTATATCTGCTCCATATTTTAAGACAAAAGATATTAAACTTGCCAACTTGTTTACTGGTAATTCATTGTTCTTCCTTTACTTTCAAATACTTACATTAAAACGCCACCACTGTGCATTTCAAAATGCAAATTAATTATTACATATTTTCTTCTCTGCTACACCTTAAAATAAATAAACATCCAGTATGATGTAAACTAATACCTAATAGTGGTAATAATTATAATGTTACACACTTAATGTAGTATCTGCTGTTGAGATGCTGGGATGGGGGGCCCCAGATTAAAATCTGTTTATGGTCCCAAAAAGGTTTGGACCGGCCCTGGTGTCCAGAATGTGCTCCCCCTACAGGAACAAGCTGGTACTGATAATTTAAGTGTTTTTTTAACACTTAACTGAAACAAAATCTACATTTAAATCGAAAGTTAAGTGAAACCACACCAGAGCCCTGGTTCTGGTTCTGGTTCTGGACTCACCGCGGCAGTATTCTGGGTTGAAATTCTCGTAGATGGGATAGAGCGGGTTCTCCTGCTCGCTGCGGTGCTTCCTGGCTCGCAGCACGTCCCTCACACACTGATGCAGGAAGGCGTACTGACACTGAAACACACACCAGATCAGAACACTGCTGGGTTCTCCAATGAGCTACGGTCTGGTTCTGGTTCTGGTTCCGTACCTCAGTCTGGACCATGTGCTGCCGGTGCAGCCGCAGGTCGAACACGCAGCCGTACAGGTCGATGCCTCCCTTGGAGTCCAGCTGCTGCAGAACCCGGTCCAAGGCGACGAAGGTCCCGGTCCGACCGACTCCGGCGCTGCCAGAACAAAACCCGGTTAACGACCCAGAACAATACGGTTCTGTTTAAATGTCGCAGGTCCGGGCGCCTATCGCCGACCCACCTGCAGTGCACAACGGTGGCGCCAGTGCTGGGTGAGCGGTCCACGTAGTCCCGGACGGTCCGAACGAACTGGATCAGGGACTGGGTGCTTTCGGGAACGCCGTGGTCGGGCCACACCGTGTAGTGGAAGTGACGCATCATCCGTGGATAACTGCAGCTGTTCTCCTTCAGAACCAGGAAGTAAGTTCAGTTTCTGCTCTAGGATGGCGCTAAAGGTCAAAGGTCACATATTACATTTCCCTCAACAAGTTAGGAAACGTCTATGGCCTATGCAAAACATGTCCATCACATTTTAACACAAAATCATTTTTAGATAAGATTTTAGGGCGTTTTGTCACTTTAAAATAAGCTGCTGCTGGCCACGCCCCCAACTCAATGTTTACACTCGCAGGTGAAAATGTCTGCAAACTGATGAGCAATTATGCAACCGTACATCTTTGAAAAGCAGACGTGGGGCCTCCTGCACAACCAACAAGAATGCAGGAAGTGGTTTCTGGATGGTAAGTCAACAATTAAACATTTTGTCTTTTCATACAGCGGTAATACCAGTTGACCAAACATGCTGGAGCTCAGCAGGGGTTGCTAGGTAATGGGCAGAACTCTGCTCTGGTTGATAGGTAATGTGTAATGGTAATTGCCAAAAAGCAGCTGATTCATTGTCTCAATAATCAATAAATCACATCTTAAATTAAAATGAACTTTTTAATTTTCATTAACATGATTTATTGTTTTTCTCTGGAAGATAAAACTCTTCAGTCTGGTCTCAACTAGCCCTTTATTGGAAGGATAATGTTGTTTACAGTAATTTCATGATTCATTTTATTTATTTGGTATATTTAAATCGTCTTCCAATTCCAGTGTTAAATGTTCATTAGAAATTAAAGCTTATTGAACTTTGACAATGTGTTCTTGCATTATTATTATGCCATTAACATTATATTACTTACTAAACGATATTATCATTTATCACAATAACCTTTGATAATGAATGATAATTTATCATTCAACTAAATGTTATCATGAAAGGCTCAGGTGAGTTTTTTAAAACTTTTTGATTGTTTTTAGAAGCAGTTGAAACTGAAATAGAAGCAAAAAACGTGCAAAAAGGTCGCCTTTAATTTGTAATGAATTGTTTTGAAGTTGCAGGAAATCGTTGCTGAATTGTACCGAGATGATCTTGAACTCTCTGATGGTCCACTCTGGCAGGACGGACTCTGACAGCATCTGAATGACCAGATCGCCGTAGTACAGCGGCTCCTTGTCGGCCGGCCAGTACTGATCACACTTCACCTGCAAACAGAACGCCACGCTAGTTCACCATCTGCAGATCAATCAGTTAATCATGATGAACTGATTAATCGATTAATAGCTAACTGGAGCATACAGTGGAAAAAGACAAACATTTCAAAATTAATTTAATTTGTTTTTGCGTCTTTTAATGAATTGATTATATTGTCTAAAATATGCTGAAGTGGTTAAATGAAAAATCTACAGAATGTATAGATTTTTTATCAAATGAGTAAAATAACTGATTACTAAAATAATCAGTAGCTGCAGTTCTAAATTCTCTGAATAAGTTAACTAGACACAGTGAGATGTTTGCAGCTCATTAAGTCCAAATGGATCCATTATTTCTAGTATCTGCAGTCAGCATGTGGTTGAGGCTCCTTCTGCATGAATTACTGCATCAATGCAGCGTAGCATGGAAGAGATCAGCCTTCAGGTCGGCTCATCTTTATGTCAGACAATAAAACATTATTTTTCTACCACATTTTTTCCTTCCACTCAACCTTCCATCAATATACTTCGCTATAGTCCTCTTTTGAACATCTAGCTTCTTTAGCAAAGAGTTTTTGTTGTTTAACCCCCATGTGCAGAATGCTAAATAAGTTAAAATAAAAACAACACCGTCTTTAATACAATGTTTTCAAGCTCTTTCTGTGTTTTATGCTTTTCTTTACTTTAAATAAAATGATTTAATGAGAGTAAATGTTTGATCTCAAAGGGAAATTGAACATTGTTGAAACTCAACATGGAATGTTACATTTGCACCTTTAAATAAATTCATTTATTGGTCTCTGGATACTAATAAATGGAAAATTTAGTGGAAGAAAAACATGTTGTGCAAACTGTCCTGACTTGAACCTTAAAGATATTTTTGAGTAGTAAGAGGAAGATGAGAGCGACCAGAACCAACAGTCCAGATGGCTTGATCTCCATCAGCCTGTTCTTACCCGTCCCTTCTCCACACACTGCGTCACCATGACAACGTTGTGCACACCGTGCTCCCACACCATCCTCCAGAAATCGTCCTTCGTGCCCGGCAGCGGCCCCTGGGTGGCGATGTACTCCCGGCGGTAGTTGTTGCCCTGGAGGCGGAGTGACAGTGAGGGCATGTTGGTGTGGTGTGTGTGTGTGTGTGTGTGTGTGTGTGTGCGTGTGCGTACAGCGTACAGGTATATAGCTAGCGTTGACGTAGTCAGAGCAGGGGTCATCCTCCAGGTAGGACAGCTTCACCCGGGTGGAGTCGTCTGGAAACGGAAACAAACATCGGTCTGAAGCTGCTTGAAATTAATGACAATTAATTAGTTAATTAAATCTGACTAGACAAAACCAACTCCATTATTAGAAAACAAACTGTTAGTTTCTTTATGAAAACATCTTTGAAGTTGGTTCAAAAATTAAATGTCATGTCATTTCTCAGCAGATATTGAGTTGCTGAATAAACGTACACGGCAGGATGTTGTTGTAGCGGTTCTTCCCGCGGTTTTCCGGCAGTCTGGCCACGTCCATCGTCTGGTTGCGGCCCACATCCTTCAGATCCTGCAGAAACACGAGATTCACTCTGCAGGGAACGTTCTGAGTTCACTTAACACTGAAGGGAAATTACAATCTGCTGAGAAAGCTAAAAACCAGGATGAAGCACAAAGTCTAGAGCAGATCAGGATCCTGGTTCTGCTTACCAAACTTTCTTTAATGTTGTAAATACAGCCAAATTATTTAAATAAATTAACTTTTTAATGATTTACATCAGCAGTAGAGGATGGAAAATGTTTAAGGTGAAAAACAGCAGTAAACATTTCTCATCTGAAATCACCTCAAACTCCTCAGACAGCAGGTAGTTGGAGTCGGCCTGCAGTTTGTTCAGATGGGACTCAAAGTGGCACGCTTTGACGGGACTGTAGGAAGGAGGGGGACATGTGAACAACATGTGAACAACATGTGAACAACATGTGAACAACATGTGAACAACAATCTGCTGCTTCAGCCTCAGATTTACAGAGAAACTCACCTGGTGACCCTCCGATTACTGCAGGGAAACAGAAACAGTCAGTTAATGTTCACACTAACATGTACAAATATATTTATCATGTTGTTTATTAGAAATTGGCTTTTTTAACAATATACTTCAATATATGCCAATAATTCTTAAATATAGATGAGAAAGATAAGCAGATTGTTTCACCTATGAAAAGGGAAAAATATCTTATTATAAGTGAAATAATCTGCCAGGGAACTAGAACTTTTTTATGAATATAAATGAATCATTTTCATAAAATAAGTTACTTATAATTTTGTCTTTTTTAAAGTTTACTAAGATATTTGCACTGGAAACTAGATAGAAATATTTGGCAAGATTTTGTGTTTTTCCAGTGTATTGTGGAATAAACATTGGAGAAAAACTCCTCATGTGACTGTTTTAGTTTCACTTGGTTCAAATGTTTTTAAAATCTCCCACTAAGCTCCTTTGGCATCCAATTATTTATCTATTAATGCAAAACTGAACCGATCAGTCCTGGCCTGTGTTGATGTTAGAAGTATTGTAAGTATTTCTGAGCTGCAGATGAATCCTTTGTTATAAATTATTAAGTGTTCACTAAACTAATGTTATCTCATTTAGGCAATAAAATGTGTATTTTCTTATTTATTTGCATCTTCTAATGCATTTCTAATATTGTATAAAAGGACTTAAATGAAAAAGCATGCAGAAAATGGCAGTTTTTTGTAAAGACAAAAACACTGGATTGTGTCACTTTCGGACCTATAAGGTGTTTAGGAGGTCTTTTTTTAACTACGCTGCATTCACTGTCCCTGTGTTGTTTGTACTTTTAAAACCCAGATAAATCAACCCGACACTCAAAGCTAACATTTAAGTTTTAACTATTAAAGTGATTTAATGATCAAATGAGATTAAATCATCTCTGAATGTTTGCTGCTGATATTTCGTTTCTCTGTAAACTCGGAGTGATTCGGTCCCAGGTTCTGTTGGTGACTGATGAGCTCAGCAGGCCGACAGAACCGGACTCTTATTGGAAACTAATTCTTCACAGCCTCACATATCGGACGTGGGAGACGCTGGAAACGTTCTGCTGCAGAATATTTATAGATGCAGACTCACCTCCTCACTCCCATATACATCCCCGCAGCCGGGACTTCTTTCCACATACTCATCCTCACCACCGGGTTCTCTTGCACGGCCCTGCAGAACCAACAGAACCGGGTCTTCAAAATGCTGCTTTTTACTCTTGTAGTGACAATCACAACATGTTTTACAGCTATGATTAATTTTGATTAATCAATCTAATTTAGTACTTGATTAATTGCTGCCTTCAATATTCAGACTCATAAAAAGACCATTGCTACAAAAAAGCAAAATAGAAAATGTGGACATTTTGAATTTCAAAAGTAACACATTTCTAGAAAAAAAAATCTAATTTTAAGACTAAACTAAGAACTGCTTTGAAAAAAAGCTAGGAATGTTCTGACTTTGAATAATTGGTAGAAAAAAAAGCATTATGACAAATTCAGAAATCTACAAAAGAACATGAAGATTTTTGAGTTTGAAAAACTGCAACAAAAAAAATCAAATTTTTGATTAATCTGAGAAATTTGAGAAAAAAAAACTTGGAAATTTCTGAAAATTTGCTAAAGAAAAATAGAATTTTGACATAAATCTCAGAAATTTTGTAGAAAAAGAAGTAGAAATTTTAAAAATGTTTGTTTTCCACTCACACTTTGCGCAGCCGCTGCCTGTATGCCAGCAGGGAGACGACGGCCACCATCATGCCGATGAGGAACATCCCAGCGCTCAGGCCCTCCACCACGCCCCCTAGAGGCTCTGGCAGGAAGAGGCGAGGTTGGAGTGAAGCTTCGGGTTCGGACTGAAAACGTTTCAGGTGTGAAGCGTTTCTCACCTGCATGCGTCCTGAGCGGCGACGACAGGTACGTGTCTGAGAAGAGCGGGTCGGCTACTTCTCTGAGGTTTTCATCAAACAGTTTGGTGAAGGCTCGCACACTCAGCCTACACAAACACAAACACACACACACACACACACACACCTGGTTATCACTGGCCGCCTCCTGCTGCCTCACCTGTCTCTGCCTTCTGCTCACCTATAAGATGTTTTAGGTTTCAGCGGCCCGTCACAGAAGCCGCCATAACCACGGTACAGGTCATCGTCATGGTAATGATCACAGGCTCCGCCCAGCCGGTCCCCACCTGCCCCCAGATTCACCTCCACCACCTGATCAAGTAGCAAATAATTACTATCTAAGGAATACATTATTGATCATTTTCCTAGTGTACCAAGATATTTGTTAATAAATACTTGTGTTTGTGCAGCGGCTACCTGTCCGCCGGCGCTCTCTGTGTCCTGAGGGCAGCGGCTCGGGAAGTACGCTGTCTGATACGCTCTGACAGAGGAGTTGCTGATGTAATCGCGGTATGATGGCAGTGGGTGGCGCTGTTCCGGCTGCAGATTTTCATTGGCTGTTGAGATAAATGAGGAGTTTCACTTCTTGTCATACAGGGAAGAAAATCTGAGAAGCGTAAAAGCAGCGGTGGAGGAGTTTCCGTACCATCTGACTCAGCTACGATCACAGAGAAGTATCTGATGGCTCCGTTGGCATCGCTGAACCAGGAACAGTTGAAACGGAACAAGATGGAGGACGACGTCATTTTGGATGACTTCTCGCTGACGTGAACGCTGGGCGGCGGGACGGGTGGACCTGACAGGAAATTCATTCATCAACCAAAAGTTTAACAACGATTCTTCCTACAATACATTTAACTTTTGGAGTAGCTAACTATCCCAAAATCAACGTTAACATGAAAACAGCTGCCAACAGATGTACAATTAGAAAACTGTGCATCTTTGAAAAGCAGAAATAGAGCCTCCTGCACAACCAACAAGGATGTAACAAGTGATTTCTGGAAGGTAAGTCAACAACAAAACACTTGTCTTTGCCAGAAGCATTGCACAGCACATAAAACCACAGTAAACCCAGCTGACCAAATGTGCCAGAGCTTAGTTTGGGTTGCTAGGTAACGGGTGGAACTCTGCTTGAATTGTTAGGTAACAGTGTCTGTAGAATATCACTCAACAATTGCGAGGTTTTTGAAATGTTTCAGTTTCTAGACACCAAAAACCATGAACTTAGCGCCAAAAAACGACCAATTTAGCACTTTGTTGTTAGAAGCAGTTGAGACCAAAATGGAGGCATAAAAAGTTAATTTTGCATAATATATTCAGTTTAAATCAATATAATATTCCATGGACTCTTCAACCTGCTGCTGTGGAGGTTAGAAACTTCCAGTGTCATCTCTTCTTCTTCTATTAATGTCTTTTTTTCCCAGTGTCCTCGTGTCAGGTTGATTTATGGTGTAGCACAGGCAGAAAGTGGAAGAACAAATAAGGAAGAAAAGGTTGGAAAAGAGAAGAAACTTGTACTTTGGGTCACAATGACTTAATTTCTGAAAGGTCAAAGAGATAAATAAAGTGACTCATTGGTTATAAAGAGCGCAGCACAACAGGAAGCTGCTCAGATAGCAGGAAGTCCATGTGACCTTGATAACAGTTAATTAACTTAAGCCAGGAGTGTTTTCAGAAACGGAAATCTGCACCAGAAGTAATGTCAGGAATTCTGCTCCGACCTAAAAACCTTCAGAAAATAAGAAATCTGTTCAACTAATTCTACTAAATAATTTTTATATTGTTATATTGTAGCATTAGCACAGCCTGTCTATAGCATCCATTAACATTTTCTTATTTCCAGTCTGTTTGTCTTGTTGGCTATAGAGGGTCACATACGTTTGTTCTGGATGTACTTTAGTAGTTTAAAACTTCCAGCAGGTCAGATGAAAGACATAATTTGGGTTAAAAATGGGTCAGTTTTAATCATTTTCTACACAACTATGGCTTATTAGGGTCATTTTAGAGTAAATTTGCGAGCAAAAAAATCAGAAACTTTTATTTTCTGAGACTCTAAAGCTTTAAATTCTCAACTTCTGAGCTAATTTTTTTTCTAGAAAATTTCTAAGATTAATCAAACAATTTCTGAGTTTTTTGTTGAAATTTACTCTTTTTTTCCGTCCGTATTGACCCAAGTAAGCTGTCGCAGTTCTAATCTAGATTAACACCAAATGGTATATATGAATAATTATTTGGCTTTAGTATTGATTATATCGAAGGATTAGTTATTTTTAGCAGCTTCAGGTCTCCAGTTCATGTCAAGTTTGAATTTGTTCAAACTGTAATTCCTCATTGCTGATTTACACTTTTACCATTTAGATTTTTATTCTTTACAAAAACTAAATGAAATCCCAGAAAGTTCTTCAAAGTGCCAAAAGCAGAGAAACAGTCTGAAGGTTGGAGTGGTGTGTGTGTGTGTGTGTGTGTGTCTGTGGTGAGTGTGAGTGTGTTTAAGCTCACGGTCAATCATGGTGATGGCGGTCTGAGTCGCCGCCGGACTCGTCTGCCCAGCTGACGACACCCTGACTGTCACCGTGTACTTCCTGAACGCATCCAGGTGGTCCAGCGTTACCGCGGTGACGCCACCGGCCAGCCGCAGGTTCGAGGTCAGCTCCCCGTTGTCGTGGCGACGGCTTTCGACCTCGTAGGAGTCGAAGTCAGCAAGCGGTGGCGTCCAGGAGCAGGAGAGGGCAGAGGAGGACAGAGGGAAGCAGTGGATGGACCGCAGAGGAGACGGACCTGCAGGACGGAGTTCTGATAAGTGTGGCAGGAAGGTTCTGGTTCTGACTGGACTGTAACACAGCTAATTGTAACTCTGTAATATTAAAACATGAAGATAAAACCTGATTTCTTTCTCCACATGACATGTTCATTTTCAGAAGTGACATAAATCTGCTTCTACAGGCCGACCAGAACAAACTGGGTCGGGTTTATAAATATTTCAAATGTGTCCCGGATTATTACTTTTATTTATTTATTTTTTTATTCCTTGCGGTGATCAGTTTGATCCCTGCAGCCAAAATCTCACAAACACACAGACTGTCATAAAAAATGGATTAAAGAAAAAGCAGCTTTTTCTCTGCTGCCACCTGGTGGCCAACCTGATAAATGATCTTACATTTTTATGATCTTTGAACTAAAGCAGCAAATTTTATATATCAAATTCAAAAATACTTTACTGATCCCAAAGTGAAATGTTGTCATAACTCGTATTAATTCAATGTCTTCAAATTATTCGTTATTATTGGTATAACAAAATAATTTCATTATTTGATTTAATTTTAAACCCCTCAGAACGTTAATCTATTTCTAAGATATGAATTGCTTAAGTATTTTTAATAAAATGTATGTACCTACTGAATAAAATTGTCTAAAAGATCATTGTTTTTTGAGCAAAAAATGCTTGTTTTTCCATTTTTATTTCTTTGAACTAATGAAGCACATGAAATTTACATATTATAACATGTCAAAGATAACAACATTTATTTATTTGATTTCTGCATGTTTTTAACCCCTGTAAAAAGTTAGTCCGTATCTCCAGAATGATTTGTTTAAATATTTTTTTCATCTATTACATAAAATTAGCAATATATTTAATAAAATATTTTCGTTTAATAAATAAAATTAGCTAAATAAAGCTGTTAATTTTCTCTTTTCCTTTGTTCTTGGTTTGAGCAGCTTTATTCTTAACAGTAAATTTTACTGGCTCCGCCTACTTGTTCTGACGCTCCTCTGGATTGGTTGGCTGCTGGCTGTAGGCCTGCCTTTGGCTCCGCCCCCGCTGACGGTCGTCACGGTGAAGTTGTACTGTCGTCCCGGAAACATCCCGCTGACGATGCGGCTGCTGAGGTGAGTCTGTGTGACAGACAGCGGGTCCTCTGGCGCCCACTGCAGGCTGAAGTTGTCATAGTCCCCAGAGGCGGGGCCAGACCACAGCAGCTCTACCGACTGATTGGTCGGGCCTGGTTTGATGGACAGGTGGCTGGGCGGCTCTGGAGCTAACAGGACAGAAAAAATAAACCTTAGAATCAACAAATTAGCTTTTTATATTTGTTATTTTTAATGGCTTACAGGTTCGTCCAAATCCTGAGACGGTATTGGTCAGATCACCGCTGTGAGTGATGACATCAGCACGATACAGCCGGCCGGCGGTCAGACCGAGGAAGGTGTGGCTGCTGTGCTCCGCCCCCAGGCTCTGAGCGCCCTGAGTGGATCCGGACGCATCGTACAGCAGAACCTTAAACCATAAAAGCAAATGAAAACAGCTGCATCCGTTTAGGGAAAATTTATTTATTATATTCAGGGTTTTTTCCAAGAATTATTCCTTTTTTCATTTGTAATTTGTCAATTTGATTTGATTACAACAGCAAATTGAACAGATTCTAATGCAATGTGATTTTAAATATCGTATTGGAAAATTTACAAAAAAGAACTCCAACAGCAGAACTGAAAATAATAATAATAATAATAAAGACTAAATAACATCTAAAAACTAAAAACAAAGGCGTTTGAAAATATTTACTTAACCTTAAAGACATTTTTGGGGAACATATTTAAAAAATCATTATTGTAATTAAATAATTGTAACCCAAAAGTTTAAGAAGCCCAAATTATAGAGCATTTCAAATAATAAGAAAATAAGGTTGCCATGATATAAAGTAATAATAAAAACAGTAAAGAAAGAGTTAATTTCCACCAACAAACTCAGAAATTTTGAGAATAAACTCCAAAACATTTCTAGAAAGAACAAGGAAATTTCAGAGTTTGAAAAGTGGAAAATCTTTGACTTTCAGAGCTCAGAAATATTCTTGCTTTTCCAGAAAATGTTCTGTTTTTGGCTGAAATTTACTTTTCTTTCTTTATCTAATATAATATGTTGTAATAAAATAATAAAAAATATTTAAATGTGGATAAAATGAATATTGGTTTAAGCTCATATAAATAAAAATCCGTTCCTCTGCCTACATCCCCCAGAATGCCATGCAGTTTGATGAAACTATTGGATATTCTATCAGACATGATATCTACTGATATTGACGTGTCTATCATGATACACGTTGTTATTGATTTTGATAAGGAAGTGAAACCAGCTGTTCACAAAGTGCTGCACATTATAGGAAAGTTCAGTGGCAGGAAAAAGTGTAAAAGCAACAGACAGGCATTCAGGAGAATGTGTTTAAATGTTTGGATTTCTCTTATAAACGTCAATCAAAGCGTGTTTACCTGGTAGCTGCTGCAGCTTCCCGCTCCGTGCTGCCAGCTGACCGTCAGCCTGTCGGTCCGTCCAGAACTCTGGACCTGCAGAGCCGACACCGGAGCCGGGACTGCAGACAACAACAGATGAGGAGCGTTGAAGTGAAGACAGAATGAGGGGACAGCGGGACTCATCGTGTCAACTGACCAGTTCTGGCGAGGACTGACGAGTCGCTGCTCATGTCGTGGCTCCAGCTCACCACCAGGAGGCGGTAGAGGCTTCCCGCTCGCAGGCCTGAGAAGACACAGCTGTCTGCAGCTGGACCCACCTTCTTCCTGTCCACCGGCTCGCCGGCGGTCTGAACGCAAAACAACATGGTGGCAACAGAAAGCTCTGAAATGAAGCTTCACTACAGAGCGGAGGCGTCGCCTCACCTGCTGATGCTGCTTCCTGTGATTGGCTGTCGCCTCAGAGACGCTGTAGAGCGACAGGTCGTAGGCGTCAACATGGCCATCTGAGGGACGCCAGGAGAAGCTGAGGGACGTCATGTTCGCCATGACAACCGTCAGGTTTTGAACAGCAGCAGGACCTGAAAAGGAGAACAAAACTCACCTTTAGGAGTGTTAAAATGATGTAAAAATAAAAATAAAAAAAAAGATGCAGAAATGAAAAAAAAAGGAGTTTAATATTTTGGACTGCTAAATTATCAAAGTTTCTCCACTTTGGTTGTTTTCCCTGACAGTCCAGTTCGATTCAGTTTCATTTTGGACCAAAGCTGCAACATTTGTTCTATTTTCCGTTGTTTCCCTCCTGGCCTGTGGGGGCGCTGCAGCAAGAACCACTGAAGGAAACAACGCACAAATTTCTGAAGACACCAGACCAACTTCCTTCTTTGTGAAATGTAAACAAAATGGAGTAGTGTAAGATTCTAGCGGTTGGAGGATTTCTCTTTTGTCATTAGCAAAAGGACATTATTTACAGATTAAGCAACTAATAACCAGGGAGCAAAAGTAGATTATTAGATTTTCTTTCAGAACTTCAGGTGTTCTGGGCTGAACATATCTACAGATAAAGTCTTTTTTTTGTCGTAATTCCAAAATGTTTATATTTTTCTACAGTCTTGGATTAATTGCTGTTGTGATCTGTTGTTCTTCTAGCAAAGCTCTTTTTGAGTTAACAATTAATCATTTACTAAATTAGTTGATTATTTCATCACAATTAATCCAATGGTTCGAGCTCTAATATTTTTGATGAAGATCAGAACATTTGAAGATGTGCTAAATATTAAAGAGTTTCTTAAACATCCATGAAAGAATCAAGGCAACACTCTAGGTTTGTTTTAGATGAGGGATTATATCATGGTGGAAAGATAAAAACTAAGCTGATTTTATTTATTACTGCATCTTTGAAAAAGGAAATTGACTCACGGGTTTGTCCTTCTGCTGCGGCCGCCTCCAGCGATGTGACCCCGCCGCTCAGCGTCACCAGCTTCACCCGGTACCTCTTCCCAGAGGTCAGACCCTCCAGCTGCTCGCTCTGACTGTCCGCCGCCACCGACCGGTTCCTCACCACGCCTCCCGCTTCGTCCAGCAGCTGCAGGCGGTAGCCATCGAACGCCCCGACCGGACGCTCCCAGCTGACTCTCAGGCTGTGGGTGGTGTGTCCGTTATCGGCCTGCAGAGCGGTGACCACTGCTGGAGCTGCAGGAGGGAAAGCGAGCAGTGAGACGGAAAATCCAAGGTGGTTATTCATCGTTAAGAACAACTCGACAGCAGCGTTACCCGCTCTGCCAGAGGCCGTGTTGCTATTGGTCAGCATCCCGCTCTGTGATTGGATGGAGACCCGGTAAGCCTGGCCTGGGATCAGATCTAAAAAGTCGAGGGAAGAGACGTGTTTGGGGACAGGACGAGTGTCGATGGAAACGCCATCCTGGAAAACACAAAAGGAGCCAAATGTTAGCGTCCATCTTCATCTGAAGACGCTCCTAACTGCAAAAAAACAAAACCTTACCAAGGTCTAATTTATACATGCAATTGAAATTCACAATAAGCAATACATCAATTAATCACATGACAAATTAGTCACATAATTTACATGTTCATGTTTGTTTTCTCTCTTTCTACCAAAAACTGGAGGATAAAACTCTGCAGTCTGGTGTTTTGGCCTCAACTAGCTTCTCCTAAGGAAGGACAATGTTGTTTACAGAGAGTTTATCATTTATTTTGTTTTTTTATTTTGTATATTAAAATGTCTTCCACTTCTAGTGTTAAATGTTCATTAGAATTTAAGGTTTATTTATCTTTGAGCATGTTCTTGGATTATTATGCCACTACTACCACAAAAACAAATCTAAAACTTTAAAACTTTAAATCTTTAAATTGCACAAATTCAATGAATCAATCATATTGATTTATTTCCCAGTCCTACAGAGAGAGTGTGAGTGAATCCATCTCACCATGGTTGACAGAGACACTTTGTACAGGTCCAGGTCTCCGTGTCCCGGTGTCCAGGAGAAAAGCAGCCCAGCGCCAGAGTCCGTCCGGCCGGGTTGGGGAATCAGCCTCAGGTTCTTTGCAGCGCTGGGAACTGGAAAACAGAATCTGCTTTCATAAGATCTGGACACAGATTTGTTTCATCAGGAGAGATGAAGACTTTGGTCCCACCTGTCCGTCCCTCCATCACCTGGGCGACCTGAAGAGGCCCGCTGAAGGTGGACACCATGATCTTATAGAGGCGCCCCGGGGTCAGAGAGGTCAGCAGGTGATGATGCACGTCGCTGCCCAGCATGGCGGGAGGGAAAACCCGAGTGTCGTTAAAGAGCAGAGTCACCTGGAAACAAATAAATAAATGACCACTGGGTTAAGCTCCACCTTAAACAGGTGATTCAGGTGAGGTTGTTTGTTCCCTTTTCCACAGTAAAATTTAAGCACTTTCATGGATTTAAGGTGGTTTTGTGAATCAGCACTAGATGAATAATATCAATCATTAATTAAATGGTGTTTTAATGTTGAATAGATGATTAAACTGAACTGACCTCGTAATGGTCGACGTCTCCGAGGGCGGGACTCCAGGTAACGTTCAGCTCCGCCGTTCCTTCGTTCTTGACCGACAGATTCTTCACAGCTGCAGGAACTGAAAAACAAAACCGTCAGTGAGAAACCATACCAGCGCCGGTCCGGTTCCCCTCCTGAAACTCTGACTCACGAGTTCGTCCGTATGTGGAGATGCTGCTGACGTAGCTGCCGCTCCATGTTTCCACGGTGACGGTGTAGAGTCGCCCCGGCGTCAGAGACGAGAAGGCGCACTCGTTGTGTCCGGTGGGGACGCTCTGGTTATGCAGGACGCTGTGGTTGTAGCTGATCAGAACCACGTAGCGGTCCAGATCTCCTGCTGCGTGATGCCAGTACACCTGCAGACAGCGCAGGAGTTAAAACACCTGAGAGAGCTGCAGGTCTGCTGACCGCTGAGTCATGTTCCTGCTTTACTGCAACAGTAAATCAGTTACAAATGTAACTTTAATGCAATATTATAATCAGTTAAAATGATTATAAAATTGTTGCAGTTTAATTACAACTTTTCAGTCAGTTTAAATGTTGCACAGTTTTGTTGCAATGTTGTAATGTTACCATCCTAAGTTAATAGCACAATTATTATTATTATTATTTTATTTTCACTAAAAGTTGTTTATTTTGCCTATAACATTTTTTGGAAATAAAGAGGTAGTGATATATTTTTTTATTATTTATTTTTACCACTTTTGGTAAAAGGGTATTTTTGTTTTTATTGTCTCACTTTCAGGGAGTCGTCTCTTCCAGCGTGAACGGCGTTTGGGTTTCCCACCGTCGCCGGTTCTGTAAGACGAACAGAACAAACCCAGATTGGTATGGTAAATAAAACAACAAACATGTAAAAACATCCAGGAAAGTCTCACGTGTTCGAGCCTGGACCACTGTGGTGTTCTCCAGTCCGCTGCTCCTGGTTACTATGACGACTGAGTACAGGTGTCCGGCCTCCAGCGAGTTGAAGGAGCACTCAGGCGGCGAGGAGCTGGACACGGGCAGCATGTGGACGGTCCGCTTCCTGTCCTCCAGCTGGACCAGGTAGCTGTCCACAACGCCGTCCGCAGGAAGCCACGAGACGTACAGAGCGTCCGACCTGCCGCCGTTGGCAACCGTCACCTTAGAGACGGCGGCTGGCGCTGAGAAATTACATCAAATAGGAAAAGATTGTGGGAAAACCTGTCAACAAAACTCAATCTTGTTCCAAAATCTGAAGGATCACATTTAATAAACAATTTTAAGTATGTTGGACATTTCAGATGGTGGATTATTTTTCACTGAGAACCCAGAAAACATTTAATAAACACCAAAATGCTCAAAAACAATCTAGCAAGAGCATATGAGCTCGACTTGTCAACTGAAGTTATTCCTTGAAGAGTTTATTTTATCCAAATTTTTTAAGTTAACACATTAGAAAATTCTATGCAAAATCCTCAATTTTGTATATAATTTTCATTCGCTTGAGATTGTTTCAGGTTTTTCAAAAAAGACTTAATGAGGAAAAGGGAAGATGGAAAGTACAACAGCATATTAGGACCATAGCAGATAGAAAAATAAAAGGAGTAATAAATTTCCATCAAAGAATCTTAGAAATTTTCTAGAATAAACAAGGAAGGTCCTGAATTTTAGTAGCTGGAAATTTGCTAGAAAAAAATTCTGACATTATGAAATCAAGCCAGTTCATGGAAACGAACCCAATTTACATTTTCTCGTCTTTTTCATGACATTTCAAAACTTCACTAAAAATTTGCACAAATACTAATAATCGTTTCCTTTTCTTAAATGGGGTTTTATAACTAGAGTTAAGTTATCATTCTTTGTTTTGCCTTCAGATCTTATGTTCGACTCCCTAATTTAAGATTAAATTACTCAAAAATACTTGGAAAAACAAAAGTCTGAAGCCTTAAAAGGCAGAGTAAATTTATTTAATAAATGTCCTCATAAAATCATGACTCCTTGGTCCTCACAAACCACAAATACACACACACAAATTTCCTGCTAAGAAAATTTATTGTATAGACACAATTTTTTCCGCCTATTGTGACAACATTGTAGTGTGTGTGTGCGTGCATGTGTGTGTCCTGGGAGTGTCTTTGTCCTTGTGGAACATTCCACGCTTTCTTTTTTAGGCATGTCGGACATTGTTTAAGCAGCGCCTGATATTATCACATTCTTTGCGAGAACTGTGACCCGGCACACAAATCACCAAAAAAAAAAACAAACAAAAAAACAAAGCTCTGTCATGAACTTAGAATGCCATTTAAGGAGATAATGAAGATTTGCCGTTTGGTCTCAACTGTGGCTCCTAACTTTGAACAAAATAAATGCTAAACAACATGTAAAGGTTACAAAAACAGTGTATAAAAGCTGTTTTTATGCATCTTCATGCATAAACAACATTTCCACAAAGATCGTCACCCATAGTTTGAGGAATACATACATACATACATACATACATGCATGTATGTATGTATGTATGTATGTATGTATGCATGCATACATACATACATGTTTTTTGCAAACTGCAGGATTTTCTGATGTCATTTTCTATAAAACATAAATGTCCCACTTAACTCATCTAAAAACTAAAATAAAATAGTGTAATTTAGATTTCAGTTAAATTAGGGTCCTATTTTCACATAAAATCCATTCAAGTCTGTATTTTTAATTTGAAGAAATGCAAACAAGCTGAGGCATTCACATTCATGTATGTGCACACACACACACACACACACACACATATATATATATATATACATATATACATACATACATACACATACAGACATATATATATAAATATATACATGCACACATATGTGTGTGCATACAAATTATGTTTATTAGTTTAAATTTAACTTAATTTCTTCAAGCGTAATAATAAATGTATACAAATATATTTTTTTCTAAGCAGCAGATGCATCAGGAAGTCTTAAAATTGAGCTACAATAATGGACTTTATTTAAACAGATATTTCTTTTTATAAAGTCTACTGGAAAAAAGTCATTTTTTAAGTTTTGTTAATTAAAATTTATATAATTTTATTATAATTGTTGTAATTAAAAATATATTTTTCTCTTCCCGGCCTTATTCTGAATATTTTGTACCTGAAATAATATGCAGAATATAACAACAACATTGTAAAACTAAGTATAAATCAAATATGTTTCTTTAAACATAGAGCTAATAAACACGAGTTTTATTAGTAAATATTCAAATTCAATTTGAAATTCAACTTAAATTCAAAAATACTTTGTTGTTCCCAAAGGGAAATATTTCACTCTTTAAATAATTTCTGACAAAGAATTCTTGAAAAAGAAGCAATTTCTGCTCAACTAAACCTAAAAGTTAAATTAAAATTCTGGTAATTCTTATTGTAAAGTTTTATTTTCCAAACAGCCGCGCTTTGGTCACATCAGGACATTTTGAATCGTAATGTTTGAACATTCCTGCTCTGTTGATTGTTTGGTCCGAGGTTTCCTGTTTTGGCCGCTGATTGTGTTCGCTGGGAAAAAAGCTGGATGGGGATATTGTATCTACACAATAAGATCCCGACTGACTGCCAACCAGACATGGTTACATAAGCCACTGTGTGTTTGTCATTAGCAGTTCTGAACAATAAGTTTTCCTGTGCAGAAAACAGCCTCTGGTTTTTTATTCAAGCACACCAAACCGTGTAGAACGGCGTAAACTCACCTGTTCGAGCCTCCAGACTGATTGGTTTAGACTGCAACTCCCCGCTGATAGTGGCAGCCTGCAGCCTGTAGAGGGCGCCAGGCGTCAAACCGGTCAGAACCAGAGAGTTAGAACCAGCTGGAACGCTGTGGTTCTGGACAACAGCACTGCAGGACCAGAAGAGTGGAGTTTGATGAGAAACTCAAATGTTTTCAGAAAACAAAATGGTTTCAATGTATTTTACTGGGATTTCTTGTGATTAACAGAAATTAGTGCATTTTTATTGAATAAACATGATTCATGGTTTTCAATGTTTTCTGCAAATAAAGATCGGAAATGTTTAGCAAAATGAGCGTCCCTTCATTAAAAAACATTTAAATTATAATGTCAAAATTAAATTGGTGTTTGAGGGTCTTTCAAGGGCAGATATAATATGGATTACAGTTAGCGCTTTAGCATTAGCTTTTCCTTAATACAGTGTTGGTATAGTGCTATAACATTAGCCTTTGCTTCATAATGTGTTGGCTTAGCGCTTTATTGTTAATGGCACTAATACTTGTGATTAGTGTTTTAGCGTTAGCGCAACTAACATTTTAGCTAGCTGTTCCCACCTGCGTTTATTTTAAAATTTTTTTGAAAACTGTTCATTTTTCCTCCATTTCACAGTCTTGTGATAATGTGTGTCAATTTCTGAGGCAAAATCCCAAAGAAATATGAGTTTGTGGTTGTAATGTGACAAACGTTACAGCCAAGAAACTATAGAAAGCAAAGTTTATTCATAATTACGTACTTGTTTTGCAGCAGAATCAGGTTGTACGAATCCACGTCTCCTGGTGGTTTCTTCCAGGTCACCTGAAGGCTGTCCACTCCCGAGCTGCTCAGGCTGATCATACTCAGCGCCATCGGAGCTGAAGCACCACGAACATTCATCTTAGCAAAACTACAACTACATTTGTTTAATCACCTCAACAAAACAGGATCATTGACACACCTGTCCTTCCCTCCACTGATACAGATGTGTTCAGATTCCCGCTCCTCGTCGCCACGGTGATGACGTACTGCCGTCCAGGTGTGAGTACGTTGAACGTGCACTCCCTCATGTTCGGCTCCACCTGGCGCGTGTCCACAATGGAGTCACCTGGAAGATGACGACAATTATAAAAACCATCCCTGCTGAAAAGCCTTCATCTGTCTCAAGCAGGGATTTGGCGTTACCATGGCGAATGGTGAGGAAGTAGTCATCACGTGACCCAGAAGGGGCGTGGTTCCACATGGCGCTGAGCAACGTCTCATCCGAGTGGCGAATGTGTAGATCTACCACCGGAGCGGGAGCTGAAGGCGAGTTTTACCCACATTAGATAAAGGTCAACACGTTGATGACAACATTTTGCAACTAAAATACTTGTTCAAATAAATTATCGGTAAAATTCATATTTGGAAACTGCAATAAACCCAAAAACACGGCAGTCATCCAGCGGCACACTGTGTTTTGGAGTTAAACATTTTTTTTTAAATGAGACTGGGTAATTATTTGTTATTGGAAGACATTATTAAAAATACAAACACCGACTATAAAGTCTGAAAAAAAGGGAAACATAAAAATAAGTGCTTAGACTGGTGGGAGCGCAAGCAAAGCTTGGTGGCCCGCCAGGCTTAAAATACTCTGGGGGAAACCCTGAACATGCAAATCTATTGTTTTTAAATCAAATATAATTTTTTTTTTCTTCAGCGACCCTAATTCTCTTCCATATAATTGCCATGAGTGTTTCTCTTATTACTTTTTAGGGTCTGTTCCAAATAAATAAGAAAAGTTCATGTCTGACCCATTGACCCGTCACAGCTGCTCTCGGCCGCCAGTCCTCCGCTCTCCACTCTCAGCGTGGCTCGGTACCGCCTGCCAGGCGTCAGTTCTGTCCCCGGGAAGCTAAAGTTCACTGCATCCCGGCCCAGTGCGGTGTCAACCAGCTGCTGCGTGCTGTCAAACAGGAAAACCCTGTAGTTCTCCCAGCTGCCAGCGGGGGGCGCCCATGTCAGCAGAAGGCCGCCGGTGGATGAAGGAGACAGCTGGAGACGTGACGCCGCCGCCGGAGCTGAAGGTCGAACAGAAGCAGGATGAAGATGAAGAAGGAATAAAAAAAACAAACAGAACGAGTTTGGCTCAGTTTTTTCTCACCTGTCCTGACGGTGAGTTTTGATTGGTTCGTCAGAGAGCTGCTGACTGACATCACTTCCACCTGATAGGCCGAGCCGGGGGTGAGCTGGTAGGCGGTGACCTCGGTGGCGTTTCCAGGCTGAGTCGTTTCCTGGATTATCGTGTCGTTGTCGAAGAAGGTGACGACCACGGCGTCCACGTCGCCTTCGGGACGTTGCCATGACAACCGGAGGCTGGTGCCGTTGTTTTCCGAGGTGACGTTGGAAATGGCGGCGGGCGCTGGTGAGGGAACGCAACATTACAACCTTCTCTTTCATTCACGTCGCTCCGTTTCTGTACGCGTTACCGGTATGAGCCTCGATCGTCCTGCTGCTCTGCAGGCCGCCAGCCTCCGTCACCATGGTAACGACGTACAGGCGCCCTGGCGTCAGGCCGTTGACCGTGTGCCGCGTCGTCGTACTTCCTAAAGTCTCATTCCTCAGCAGATCTGGAGATACAAACAGTTACATGACCCTGAAGCTGCTTGTTTGTCCTGGTAGAGAAGCACAATTCAATTTTCTTCTATGTGGTTTATTATTTATTCCCATAATTTTTTAGTTTTAGCTGGGCAATGTGGCTTAAAATTAAATCTAACATTTTTTTATACCATATACGAGTGGAATCAATTTTTTGCTGTTCACTTTTCCTAAAAGAACAAATATTTTTAAAAATGAATGATTCATCTCAATCATTCCTTCTGTGAGTCAGACGACAGAGTCTGAATATCAGAGAATTTTAGATTCCTAACGAGAATATTGTTACAATAGAAGCAAAAAACAAAATGATATTTTATAAGAAACAATCTTAGTTAGAAAAATAATTTTATGATAAAAAAGCTAATTTTGTATTTCTTTTTCTTCAAAATTGAATCAGTTCTTTGCATGATTGTTTTTATTGTTTAAAGTCCTGCCACTGATAATAATTTGATAGTAATATGTTAAAAAATAAAATATTTCTTTTAAGTAAATTTCTAAAACTTATAGCAAAGTTTTCTCAACATTTCTCGTTTTAATTTTTTGTCATTTTTTGTGTTGTAGTTCTTATAAAATTACAACTTTACTCTGCTAATATGACTTTATTCCTCTACTAATTCAACTTTAATTTCATATGACTGTATTCTTGAAATATTCTGACTTTATTCTCATAATTTACAAAAACATCGTAGCCTGGCGCTGATATTCAGTCGTAGAGTTGATCTGAATTCAAAGCGTAAATAAATAGAAATGCAAAATGCTTGTGAAACAAGATGGCCGCCGTGGGCGCTGACATCACTCTGAACTACGGAAACCCTCAGGAATGCACTGCTGACAAAAAAAAAATCCTGTTTTATCAAAAAATGTATCTTCAAAAACCATAAATTCGATTAACTGATCAAATTGATTTATAGTGCAGACAAATGAAAAGTTAACTTTCTAAACTCTGTGAATTATAAACGTACCGGACTGATTGGAGCCCTGGGCCTTTTCCCGCAGCTGTAGCCTGAAGCGCTGCGTCCTGCCTGGGCCGGCCTGCCAGGAAAGGCCCAGGCTGCTGTAGGTCCTGGAGGTCACAGCCAGGCCGACCACCGCTGACGGCCCTGATGCAACAAAACACACAAACCGTTAGAAAACACATTTAAATCAGCTTTTACAGTGCACATACACCTCAGATCTAAAGCTCCAACTACAAAAAACCAGAGAAGCAGAGATGTTTCATCCTGATAAGATTGGCACAAACACACACCAATCAGTCCTCAGAGACAGAACTAGTGGGAAAACAAACCAGAACTCTGAAATGGGTCGAGACGTTTTTTTGTTTTTTTTAGAGAGTCACCCTGTGGGGAGACAGATGCTCTTCCTGCAGAAATCTCCCTGAACTTTACATCCAAAACAGATAAAAAACCTTCAAAGGAAGTCCAACTGTTTACGACAAAAAGCTTTGAAACCAAACAGACAGTTTACAGAACCGGTTTTATTTATTGGCACCACAGCAGCTGCACAAAAAGACAATCTGCTCACATTTCTAATCCAACTGGTGAAAAATCCCAAAGAAGAGTTTGAAAAAAAAAAAAACTTTTAGATTGGATTTTAGTTTCAACAGATTGAGTTCAAAGTATTTAAATGAAATGGGAAATGGTGGGAGAGTAATGAAT
>NW_015113498.1:49426-155443 GCF_001443285.1 Poecilia latipinna
GAACAAAGAAACAATGGAGGCAGGAAATGGCTGAACCCGGAGCTCTGCCCACCATGGAAATACACACCGAGGGTCCAACTTCTGTTCTGGATGCCCGCCAGCATGCTAACATGCGCACACACACACACACACACACACACACTCATGTTAACATACAGCGCTGCAGCTCTATCACTCTACCTCAGCAGGTCTGCGGTTCCTGTAACTAATCAAAGAGCAGCAGAGAGGGGAAGCTTTGTGACATTAACTCTGAGACACGCAGGGTGGGGGCTTAGTTCACTTCTAACCGTCAAAATACACCGTTCATTTATTTCTGTAATTATATTCAACTAATGATGAAAACAATCAACTTTTATTAATGATTTACTAGATTAAAATTAGTTCCAATTCAATAATAAACATTCTTTGAGTATTGTAGTTTGGCCTCCATCCAACAGAGGGCGCTGCTGGTAATCCATAAGGAGCCAGTTGATACTGAAACAAAGATGGCGGAGCGATACCAGAAAAGGAAAGAGAAATGGTCCAAACAGAATCCGGTTTGAGATGAAAAATTCATTTTATGCGGTTCTGTTTAGAAATATAAGCACTCCTACAAACTCTTTAAGGTTTAGCTAAAGCTGAGCATCATGATGGAGGAGCGTCAATTTCTCAACCAAAAGTGACTGATTTACTACAAAGGAAAGGATGTACAACAGTGTATTAGACTATGATAGATTAAAAAAGAAGCTTTTTGGCAGAAATCTTCTGCCAAATGTGAAGATTAAGCTCAGCAAATTCTAGCAAATTGTTGACTTTGAAAGTCAAATTTCCACGTTTTTTCTAGAGAATTTCTTACATTAATCTCAAATTTTTGTAGTTGTTTTCAAGCCATTTTTTGACTTTTCAAACTAAGAAATTTCCAAGTTTTTTCTAGAGAATTTCAGAGACTAAACTCAAAATTTCAGAACTTTTTCTTTCAAATTTTCAACTTTTCATAGTCAAAATTTTTTTTTTGCAGAAAACATCAGAGAATAATCTCAAAACTTCTTTTTAGCACATTTTACTTTGCTTACACTAAAGTTTTAAAGTTTTTCCTAGAGAATGTCTTTGTTTTTTTATGTACATTTTCAACATTTCAAACTCAAAAATTGTTAATTTTTCTAGACTAATCTCAAAATTTCCGTTTTTTTCTCACAAATTTTCTCAAGTTTTTTGGCAGAAATTTACCCGTCCATTTTCTATTAAGTTGAGACAGTCGTACAGCAGACAGACATCGCCACCCTACAAAAGGATCCACTAAACTGGCTAGCTGTTTCCATTATCCTGCATAATAATGGAAAGTTGAGTGGAAGGGAAAAGTGTGGTGGATAATTGCAGTCTGAAGAAAATTACAAATCAAAGGCTATTTTAGACAATTCAAGTTCACTTTTTTTCCCCATATCTGACTCTTTCACTGAAGTCTGAACAATCTAATTCAGATCTTTTCATTTATTAGTTTCCTTCGTTTTGTTGTGAAGCCTTTTTACTCGGTGACTGCATAAATCATATCAGTTGGACACATGTGAAGAGAACACCATGACCTTTAAACAGCGGATATGTAATCAGACATTGAAGCTAAGAGGCTGTCAACATTATGAATGTAGTTCAAGTGAAGGAAATGCCTCTGCAGGCTTAAGTATGCAGAAGAGCCGAGAACGGCTATTAATAGACGGAGACGTAATAAAACGTTTTGCATAAAATCAGAATAACAATAATGTGCAAAATGATATTTTCTTTCATTCTGTGTCTGTGTTGATGTAAATATAATAACATTTGTCCAGAATGTGTGTTTTGGAGTGAATTTTACTTCTTTTAATATGTTTTTTGTTAGACGTTTAAACCAAATACAGCATTCTGTGTCCCTTTTCTTCTGCCATTAAATCCTATTTAAAGCTGATTTTATCATCCAGTTTTTAATAAGAGAAAAACAATAAATCATTTAAATTATGATGCGATTAATCAAATCTAACTTCCGGTAACTCACTGGTGTGCAGCGTGGTGTTGGCCGACTCATTGTCCGTTTGGGATCGGACCTGCAGCAGGTAGGCGGCTCCAGGCTCCAGGTGATCCAACGTGCAGGTGAAAACTCCGCCGGTGGCGCCGTGCGGCCGCTCCGTTTCGTTCCGCTCTGGGACTCTGCGACACTCGGAGGCGTCCGCTCCGACGTCCGGCGATGCCACAGAGAAGGAGCAGTTCAGTCCGGCGGTGGTCAGAGTCAGAGAAACGGAGTTCGGACCGGACGCTGATCCAGATACAGAGATGCTGCAGGGAGCAGAGGCTGCAGGATGCTCTGTGGGAGCTGCACTGCTCACAACCTGCAGCAGCACACAGAGCACTTAAGCGGACTTTCAGGACAATTATGACTTTAACTTTACGCCTACACAGAACATAGATAACATTTACTGGAGTTCAGACGTTTTTCTCACAATAAAATTCAAGCAATTAACGTTTTCAAACTTTTCCGATAGATAAAAATATTACAAATGAACTAAAAAAAAGAATTTAAATTCATTATTTTGTTATATAATTTATTACTGTTATTAAAAATATCTTGACAAACATTCTACATCTTACAGCCTGGATAAAAAAAAAATTAAAATATGGGACAATATTGTATGTTTTAAAATGTCTCTCTTACACACATAGAATAGAATATGTCTTTATTGATCCTCAACAAGAAATTATTTGTTGACAAGCCACTCCATCCAAAGTGTGAAAGATTAACAAATACAAATAAGTGATATATTTAAGAAAAAATACATATATACACACACAAGTGTGATATTATAATCTAAATAAATAATAAACCTAAATATAAAATAAAAAGTACATACATGGGAATATATTTATCTATAAATGAGTATAGAAATAGAAACTAAAGTCTAAAAACTTTTAGCTTCTTTTATCAAAAATATATTTATCTTTCTTATGTTTATATTATAAAGTGTAAACTTTGGTTTAAATAAGTTTACATATGTTATTAGTGTTATTTCTAATAAAGGACAGATTAGGGCTGCAACAATTAATCCCAATTAATCTATTATTTGAATAATTGTCAACTAATTTTAATCGTTTAATCACTAACTGGAGTACACAGACTCTATAAAAGTCAATTTGCTGGATGAATAACAGGATTAAAGCAGACATGGAGCCAAAACTACAAAAAAATGGTGCGTCCACTGATCAGAGACAAAATCTCATGTTGAGTCTAAAAAATGTAACTTTTAGTTTCATGTGTCAAAAATAATTTCTTTTTCTGGTTTTGCAGTCTGATGTTTTCTGTGATTAATTCCTTAAAAGTAATTTTTTTAAAGTTTATATATTTCATTAGTGTTTTTAATAATGAACAGGTTAATCGTGATTTACTGATTATGGAGATAATCGTCAACTAATNTNAATTGATTAATCGTTAACAGATTTTTNTAAAAAGCCTGTTTACTGAAGAAAAAAACTCAGAGTGCAAAAAAAATACACAATATTTTAAAAAGTGTCAGTTTTGGCTTCACCTGGTTCAGATTCTGAACAAAAAGATGTTTTGTTTTGTAGAAACTCTGAGCTTTTGTTTCAAACTTCTAAAACGCGCAGCATGAAAAGGAAAAGCTGGATTCAGGAGCGAGAAATGCTGGAGGAAAAAAAGAGAAACTAGTGAAACCTCTACAGATGTGAGGTATGGGAACCTGTTTGGGAAGCAGGAAAAAGCAAACTTTTACAGCCAGCTTTCAAGTCTGCAGGGGACAGGTGTCCGACTCCGACAAACGGCCCCGAGGGCGGAGCGGCGCTTTGATGCCATTGTTCTGAGAAACTTTCAGGAGGAGACTTAAACCGAGACTGGAGAGAATCCGAAGGTCAAATTCCTCCTCACAGTTTCCAGACGTTGAGCTAATCTAAACATCTGATGATGATCAGGAAAAACATTGTGACAGCAGCATCTCTGCATCCTGGCACCTCGACTATTAAAACCTTCTGTCCTCAAACCAGAGATGTTTACAGGGCATTTTGTCCTAGTCCAAGTTAAGTTTCAAGTCTCCACTGACTGAAATGACTGTTTTCTGATCCGTTCTTCAACATCTAGGAAACCTCTCACTCTGCGTCGATCTGAAATCTCAGGCCGAAATTATGACATGAACATTTAATAATTATGTTTAAATATATTTATTTTTATTAAAAGTTATATTTAATCATTCAACATTTAATTAATCATCACAAAAACTGCTAAAGGTTGATTAACATTATTTTGGAAACTGATCCAATGTAGTATTTCTTTAATTAGATAAGTATAAATATATATATTTATGCTAAAAAAAAATAATAGTAAGAAACTATTATGGCTGGATTTCTGTTGTAATAATTAAACTGTATTACATTAATTCTGATTTGGATAGTTTTCTTCACAAATTTAAGGTATAAATTACAAAATTATTAATGAGACAAATTGGAGGAAGTAAATGAGTCTGAAACTGAAGGGCACAGGAAGTGCTTCTATTTTGACATTTCCAGCAGAAAGTGTAATGTAGCAGCTAGCTTAGCAGTGAGAGCGTCATGTTTATTTTGTTCTGAAATGATTCCAAGTCACAGAGTTTATCTGTTCATCTGGTCATCATTATGAAGCTAACGCACCCCATAATAATCCACCAACATCACTGGATAATAATCCAGCTCTCTGTTTCACAGTAAAACCGTTTTTAGCTCAGACATCGGCTTCCTTCAGTTTTAATCAGATAAAAACTGGGACTCGAGTCTCAGACCACGAGTCCAAGTCAAGTCTCAAGTTTTTAGGTCTGAAGTTTTATTTTTAGTTTGACTCGAGGCTCAAACTTTCACAAGTTGTCAAATTGTAAAAGCTGTAATCAGTATCTATCAAAACATCTTAATAATTTTAATGTGCACTTTTTCATCCATTTGCGTTTTATTATTTTACTTCAGTTGCAACCACTAACAATTAAGCAAGTAATTGAATTTTATTGCCATTTGTACATATTTTTTTCTTTCCATTTTTTCTTACATTTTTATAGTTAGTTTGATCAGTGACCTGCTGCAAAGCACTTTGTGTTAGTTTGTATGAAAAGTGCTCTGTTAGTAATTATTGATAAATGTGGAGGTTCCTCATCACAGGTTAAAAGACTTAAAGATCTTTAAAAAGATTCCAGGTTCAATTTATCACATCTGTCGTGGAAACTGGTCTGGATAGGAGCAAATTATAAAACATGAAACTTTAGAAGAAAAAAAACTATTTGTTCAAAGAAAGGAGAAAAATGGGAAAGTAGAAAAAGGAGGGGAAAAGGAAAAAATACAAATAGAAATCGGGAAAAGATAAAAGGGAGAAAGGGGGGGAAGAATAAAGTCAAGAAAGAAAAGAAGAATAAAAAAGAAAAAAGGGATAGAAAAAGAGTAAAAATAAAAACAGAGAAAAGGGGGAAGAGGAAAAAAATGAAAAAGAAAAATGAAAAAAGGATTAAAAGCAAAAAAGAAAAGGGGGAAAATGAAAAACAAAAAAGGGGAAGGAGAATAAAGTGAAAAAAGCAAAGAGGAAAAAAATAAAAAGGAAAAATACTGTCCAACGTGGACAGACATGAGGGGAAAAACATGTCTAACATCTGAACATGATGAATAAATTGGGACAAATTAAAGTTTCCTGAATTTAGTTTTTCTTCCTTTGCGGAGAATCAAGTAATTTGATGCAACAGATAATCAGTTGCAGCTATTTAAAGATGGCCGCTCGCCGCCGTCAGGTTTTGGGTCAAGCGGCCGCCTGTTGATTGACAGATAAAGTTCAGGGAGTTCGGAGACGACAGCGGAGCGTCCAGGACAGAGACGGGAAGAGAAGGAAGTGATCCAGAGGAAAATCAAGCTGGATAACAGAATACCAAATGCCAAACTGGTGGAGCTTCACAATCAGGCAACAATTTCAACTCATCTGGAAAAAAGAGGATTCATATGTAGCAAAACCCCAAAAACATGAAAAGGGAAACTTAATGGATCTAATCAGCAGCTACATTTGATGTGAACATGGCAGCATTGGAGTTTTAAATAAAGAAATGAGCTACAGGGAGAAGATTATCGAACTATCGTTATCACGATAAATCCTAAATCTGATTTCCATCAGAGCAGCAAATACCTATAAACTCAAAAATATAATTTAATGTAGTTAGTGTGTGCAGGTTAGTAATTAAAAAAGCTAATTCTTCATCTAACTACGTCTGTCACAATAGCAAAGTTTGGCTGAATGATAAGTTGTTTCAGAAGTTATTGCGATAAATAATGTTTTGAGACCATTTTAAGTAATAATAGCATAAAATCACAAGAAAGATCAATAAACTTTAAATTCTAATGAACATTTAACCCTGGAACTGGAAGACATTTTAAATATGCAGAATAAATAAATAAAACTACAAATGAAATGAATTATAAAGTCTCTGTAAACTAAATTATCCTTCAAATAAAGGAGTCAGAATGAAAACTTTTATTATCCAGTTTTTGGTAGAAAAAGAAAAACAATAAATCATACAAATTGAAATTATTGAGCTTGTTTTAATTTATAATGCTATTAATTACTGATTACTGTGTCAGGCCTACATATAACTGATATGTTGGATTTCAAATAATTTTGTGTTTTTGTGTTTGCATCATTTGATAAACAGCAAAGTAGTTTTAAATTATCTTCATCACGATAAAAACCACAAAATACAGTAAAACACAGACTTTAGTTTCCTCTAAAACTTTCCTAAAATATTCAAGTTAAATTCTGATTCAGACTTCAGGCTTTGTAATTTGAAGTATTTTTAAGAAGTAATTTTTGGCCATTTTATTAGAAAATTTCCATTTACTTCTCGAGTTAATGCTTTGGTGCACAAATAACAGATTTCATGACCCAGAATAAAAGAATAAAAGCCAGAAAACGCCTTTTAAATAAAGTTTCTAAACAAGAAAAAGCTATCTCAAATGTTTTCTTCTAACGAGATGATCAGACGTAATGAAACATTATTTCTCTGAGAGTTTTTAGCCAAGATAAAAATGAAAATAAGTGACTCATCTTTATCTTCTACCTCATGTTTTGTTTTGACTTTTTTTTACTTTGAGAAAGTTGAGAAAAACTGAGAACAACAAACAGCTTGAATTGAATTTGAGGCAAAAGGAAGAACAGCAGCAATGGAAACTGGTTCTACTGTAGCCTGTCTTGTAAAATTTGACACATTTTCCCCTGAATCAGCATAAAGAATTGGGTAAATGTTGTCCTGGTTGTCTGGACTGACCTGCAGCAGCAGCGAGGCGAACCCCAGGCAGCAGGAGAAACTTCCAGCTTTACATTTCAGCATTTTGATCGTCCTTCAGATCCACAGCCGGAGCATGCACCACCATAATCCTGAGGTCCGAGATGTTTTAAAGACTGATACTCCCTCCGTTTGGCGTCTTCGATGGAAACAAACACAAAGTGTCCTGCGAAACAAAGTAATTCCTTATTTCGAGTTAATTGGTCAAAGGGAAACTTTTGGTGTCCATCCTGGACTCAGAGCTCCTCAGACTGGACCCTTTCCTCTCAGCAGCGGAACGCCTCGCTCTTCCTGTCTGTCCGAGGTGTCGACGCTCCGACTCTAACGGACTTCCTCACTCTGAGTCGCACCAAAAGCTGGTCTACACACAGACTAATAATAGGTCCTGCTGCCACCGCCGCAGCACACCTAGCTGCTCACACAACAGAGGTAGAGGATAAAAGTATAGCGAGAGCGACGGATAAAAACGTCCATTTCTGGAGAATAAAATTAGAACATTTATTCCTACTTTAAATAGAAACAATTAAACATCAGATGCTCATGAATGGAGCATCATTACTCAGCATTTTGAAAGTTTAATTATTGAAATAATCGTCAACTAATTTGGTTATTGGTTAATTATGACTGATCTAATTAATCCTGATTATTAAAATACTCAACTAATTTAGTAATCACAAGTAATTAGGAATTGATTAATCACAATTAATTATATACATTATGATTAATCAATTATTAAAATACTCGTCAACTAATTTAATTTATTAATCGTTTAATTGTTATGTAGAGTATACAGACTCAAAAATATTTAAATAAAGACACTTTTGTCTGTAAATATGTGGCATATTTTCTTTTCACCTGAATCAAATTCATTAAAGGAATGTTTGATTATTGCATTTTTGGCAGTAAAATGTTTATTTAAAAAAAGGAAGTAAATATGTGTTTAATTACATCATTAATGCATTTCTAATACTGTACAAAAAAGACATAAGTGGTTAAATAAAAAATGTGTATGATGTGCCATTTATTTCTGTCTGATTCATCAATTAATGGTCAGAATAATTGATACAGTAATAAACAGACATAAAGGTAAAAAATTTCCTGTTGACTGATTACAAATAAGTTTTTTTCCCCCATGTTTTAAGAGTTCACAAATATTCTTTTATTTAAATGTAAAATTCTCATAAGAAAAATGCATCTTTAGTGGGACAAAATGTGTAAAATATTTTTAATGAGAATAAGACATTTGACTAAAATCAGTAGCATTTATTGCATAAATAATCCTACCACCTCTAGTCAGCTCAGCAATTTGCACTCAAAGGTGTTTTTTTTGATTCAACCAGAAAAGTAAAAATACTTTTATTCTTGCGGCATTCAGCTCATTTCCTTTGAACATTATCCTGAGATTGTTTCATTACAGGAACGTCCGACTCATAGCATATTTTAAATATATCAGCGCAGCTCTCATTGTTACAACTCAATGAGTCATAAATGTGTTGGCTGCAAGCTGACACTTAATTTAAGTCACAAATGTTGGAGTAAACTCTTTTGTCAGCCATTGTTGCAGGTTAAAGGCCAAACTCTTTTTGTTTCAGCTGGTTTGACTACATTTAGTCATCCACACCTCTTTCCTTCCTTCCTGCTGCCCTCTTTGCTGTTTCTAGGAATAAAAGCTGTGCTGCATCACAAAATGCCAACCAGCAAAGCTAAACGAGCATTTTCCAACTTACACTGACCTTTTAATGTTTAATGTCCAAACTTTTTGTCTCGCGCGCCAAAAAAATATCATTTTTGGAAACTATTACCTATTCAACTGAGCATAAACTATTATAATTAAATAAATAATCTGATTTTTTTGTTGGAAATTAATCTTTCAATGTTTTTACTTGTTAAATGAAAAGCTTTCAGTTTGCTTTTTATTTTGGGCTCAATTAAAAAAACTTAGAAAATATCTTGTCAGTTCACTCCAATAAAAAAATATTTTGTCAGTTCACTTCAATACATCAGTCTTCATCTGAAAACACTTGCTGTGTTTAGCGAAGTTTTAATACATCAATTAAAAACAAATTCGGGTGAATTTGGGAATATGTGGTCCTAGTTACCATGACAACAGAAGAAAACAAGAAAGCTTGGAAAAGATGATCACTTTGTGTTGTGTTGCATCTAGGTAAATTTTAGTAGTTTTGTCATAATTTATTCTCTAACTGTGATCGCACAGAATGAACCCGGGGCCCAGAAATGGCCCTCACTCCTCACTTTGAACATCTTTGCTCCAAAGTAAAGTCAGCAATAAAATAAATAAATAAAAATAAATACGGCAGGACTGGAGTCATGTTGTTGTGAAGACACCACAGTTTTTCTCTTCAGCGTATTTATTGCACAGATTACAGGTAACGATATATATGAGGGTAGAGTAGATACGGTTACACCACTACTCAGTGGCTAATGTTCTGGACCATTAACAACATTCAAGTTAGCTTGTAGTACATTATAAGTCATGTTTTATACGTATATTAGTTAGACCGTAGTGCATTAATCAACATCAAGTGATGACTGATGATTCGTTGTGTCCAAACAGTTTAAAGGGACCCTAAGTTAACTTCATGACAAATTTATTTGTCATGAAGTTAACAGTGAACCACAAAGTTACAACAGAATGATGTTCTAAGCAGCTTTTATTCAGGATTAGCTCACACCATTTTAGCTAGCTGAAGTGTCATTAGTGATTAAATTGTTTTTTTAGATGCTCAAAAACACTACAGAGAACGTTTTAGATTAGTTATGTAAGAGTTGTGCATTTGGGCACAATTACTGATTTATAGTTGATCAAATCCGTTCTTAGGTTAGCCAACGCTCGCTAAAAAGAAGCTAGCTCAAACCGGTTTAAACCAGATCAAACCAACTGTTTCCAGCTTCGCAGAGTTTCCTTCAACAGCTTTTGATTTCAAGGCTAGTTTCCAGGTTTGGTTTGGCTTTTTTTGCTGTCGTTTTTGTTTGTTTCTATCTGATTTAATTTAACTAGCCAAATTAGAACAGAAAGGACAGTTTAGTTATATTTTATTTTCCCTTTCACAGCTTCATAATAAAATTTCTGTTGACTTTGGGTCACTTTTTAAGTCTTAGTCCAAATAATTTGGTTATACCAAAAACAGGATCAGATTAAAAAAAATTGTAAAAAAAATAAAACAAATTTAGCTGGTCATCATCGACAAACATGGATCGCAACAGAAGAGGCTAATTTGTGAAAAGGCCAACAAATTAAGCACATGGTGCCATTTTAGTACTTTTGGAAATTGTCTTTCCTTTTTTCATAAAACCGAGAACCTAAATGTTTGTTTTTGTCAAACGAGTTGCGATAAATCAACTGTAGTTTGGGAAAGTTTAATTAAAATTTTAAAAATATGCTAACTCGTTAACATTTATGTTCCCGGCCGCTTTAATTTATAACTATATTGATTCTCTCTTCCAACTCAAACCATTTAGGGTCCATTTAACCTCAAGTACACAACATGTACCACATCCTAGTATACAGACACAATACTACGTCAGAGGCAGTGTGTGTTGTACCAGCTCCTGCAGGGGGCGCTGAGATAAACTCACTCTCACTTCGGTCAGGGCCGTTACTCCAACGTCTGACTTTCCATCCGGTCCCTGAATGAGCCCGAAGTGAAAAGAGAGCATGACGGTGTTCCCAGGAGGCAGGCTGGGTTTTGTAGTCCAAAGTTTCATGTCCCATGATTGTGTCATAATGAAAGAAGTAAATAAAAATATATCTGTACATAGAAAAAGTTTTTTTCTTCTTTGCGGTCTGTCTAATTCGGTCCCAACAATCCCAGTTTTAGCAGCAAGACACTTGTGTTTGTGGCAAATGGATTGAAATTCAACTCCACACACAAGTTTAATAGCACTTATATGTACAGGTACTGTACAGGTGGTCCCGTTCACACAGAGAGCCAATCAGACGCTAGAGTAGCTCATGTTCTTCGTTACTGGCATTACATTAGAAATCTAAGCTCCATGAAACACTGGAAACAAACATAAAACATTTCAATATTTCAGCTTCATCACAATCTGCTCTAAAATGCACAATTACATTTTTATTTTTTTTTTATAATTTCTTAATTGAAACACTTTGGATCATATTTACTTGTTTATATGTGTTTTTTCTCTCCTCATTTTGATACATATGGGTTTCCACTTGGCTCTTGCTAACCTTATCAAAGAAAATTAGGTTTGTAGAATGAAAAAATGGTTAAGAAATATGGTTAAAAACATGTAAAAATAAACATATTACTTTGACGCAGCAAAATAATGTATTACAACAGAACACTGATGAAAATCCTGCACCACTGCTTCAGATTATTTCACATTTTTTGGTTTAAAGCGGGGTTACCATCACCGTTGGAGTGTAAAGATTTTTATTAAACTATATTTCTTTAACAGTAGTTATATGGATAATGCAACAAGTCTAGAGAGCACATCTTTAACTTCTTAAGGTAACATTTTTAAGAATTAAACACGGAAAAGTTGATGAAAATATATATATATATATTTAATGTTTTTTTTTATTTAGGTGGATTTTATTTGACTTTTTTCTGGATTTATTACAAAAAATAGCAAATCAAATCTGATGTTTCTGATGAATAAACATGACTGGGATAAAACCAGATGATAAAAAACTAAAGTGAAGCGGCCATTTTCTAATAATAATAATAGTTTATATTCTCCTTTTATGTCTGAAAATTGGATGGAAACAAAACCAAACTTTTTTATGAGATCTATCCATTTTGTTTCGTTAAACATCTTTTTTCTACCATCAAATGTTTCATTATTTTTTATTTTTAACCAATGCAGCTCTGGCTCTCTGACTGCATTTATTGCAGAGTAAAAAAGTAAATATTTTACAAACATTATTAGCAATTGTTTGAACTAAATATTGCATCAAAAAGGCGAGTCATCTACAGCAACTATTTGCTTCAACGTTAAAGCATACAACACGGAGCTACTAAAGCTAAAATCAACTAATTGCTTCCTTTGCAGCAGAAGCTTATTATCCAACTGGGAGCTTTAAACATTTATTTTATGGCTGAAAAAAGCTCCATGTAGGCGCTCAGAACCAGTAGATTAAACTGGATTATTATTATTATTATTATTATTATTATTATGACTAACTGACAAAAACTAAAGTTCAGCACCCAGGAGAAACTGTCTAATTTGAATGTGGTTTGGTTTACATGTCATCCAATAAACCGTTTCCAGTGCTAAACTGGTTTAAGTCCTTGGTTAGCACCAGCCAATATTTTCAGTTAACTGTGTAAAAATATATACGACTCAGTTCTTTTTTATATATATATGTGCAGACATCAGTAAATCCCGCTGTAAAAGTTGCGTTAAAATCCACTTGTAGTTGAAAGTAGCCTTACTGGCGATATTGCAGGGAAGGCTGAGATAAATGCGTTATTTTGAATTTGTGTTACATTTAGTGTAACTAACCCTAAAATCAACTTATTTTTGACATTAAATTGCCCATATTGGTTATTTAGGGTTTTATAACTTTATGTCTCTGTTCAAATTTCGACCTTTTTTTGTGTAAATTTGTTTTCTTCTGGAATATTTTGCATAAATCCGTCTCAGTGCTGCCCCCATAGGTTGAACGATGGCTACTGCAGTTGAATTCTTCACTCTAGAAGAATTTATCGTTTTTAATCATTTATTGTAAAAATCCCTCATCATGATAAGAATTTTGATTTATTGTCTCAATAAGTTCCAATTAATGATGTTACAAAAACAAAACTGGCATTATGTAAACATTATTTTTACTTGTTTCTCCACTGTTGGAGCCACAAGAGAGCCAGCAAATTTGAAAATATGATTAAATGTAGTAACTGTGTGCATTTTCAGGGTTTCTGCAGGTTTCACCAACTATAATTTCAGATTTTTGAATACTTTTTAAAACCATAATGAATTGTTTTTAAGACCTATGATACGAATTTCATCCAGAAAACTGGTGTGAAATTTGCGGTTACAAATGACAGACACAAAAAAGCTACTCAGCTTTTTATAGCTAGCTTTTTCCATCTGGGTGCCTCAGTGTTTTTTGTCAGTTTGTCATAAAAAAATAAAATAAAATAAAACATGACTGAAAAATGAATTTAGTAATTCTAAAAAGTCACTTTCGCTTAATTTTGAACCTTTTAAAAAGCATTTAAACACAAAAACGTTTAAACAAGGTAAAGTTTAACTCATTCACTTCTGTATTTTCAGATGGTTTAATGATGTTTTGGATTGTCTGGCAACTTAATGATTATCGTAAAATCCTGGACGCGTTTCGGATAATATTCTGTCAATTTCCCACTTGGATTTTTAAAAGTGAATGAACATAAACATGATAAAAGATGCCAAAAATGTAAAACATTTCTCAATGTAAACCCTGTTGTTAAACAAGACGATTTCCATGTGATGAAATTCCAGAGTAAATTGCAAAAACAGGGATAAATATTTCCACAGCAGCTACAACTAAACCAGGTAACAGTCATTTTCCAATAGTTTTCTGAGAAGAACTTCACATTACAAAAGAATTTAAAATCCTATTAGACACAGAGAGACGTGTCCAGTCAGTTTCTCTAAAAACCATCCATAGTCGGCTGGGCGACAGAAGTCCATCGAGCGCCAAAAAAAAGAAGAAGAAGAAGAAGAAGGGGTACATCCCGAGTGTTGAAGTTTACCTTCCCCTCTTTTCTTCTCCAGTCTCTGCTCACTAAATCACCCTTCAGTCTCAGAGTCTCCCCCTGGTGGCAGAGAACTTCCAAAGCTCATGAGACGTTTCCGTTAACAGCCGAGGTCGGAGGTCAGAGGGCGGCGGGAGGCAGGCACTCACTGGCCGGATTCAGCCGACAGCCGCGCCTCGTACAGACTCAGGGCGTGATGCACGAACTCGTACTGCTCACCTGTTTGGATCATACCTCCTCTGCCCAAAAGGGAACACAAAACTCTGGTTACCATTTATTTAAATAACCTAAAATGCTACATTAAAGCTAGGCTGACTTTATATTACTTTATACTTGTCTATTTCCTTATTTTTTTGGACCGCATCACACTGAACATCACAACTTTACAGGTAGATTTTTTTTAATTACTCTCAATTAAGGCAATTATTAATGAATCTAGTAAATATAAAGTTTGTTATTTGAAGCAGAAATAAACATTACAGGTAAGTTACTGACAAAGTGTTTGAAGTGCTTCAATGAGCTGAAAATGAAGCTTAAAAACTTCGAGATAAATAAGAGAAAATCTAAACCATAAGTGCAAATTATGTAGAACAGAATATGTATGGTTTGAGTTATAAAGGCATAACTGAAATTATTGTTTACTTTAGGGCTGCAAAGAATCAACTGCCAATTACTGGCTTACTAGATTTGCTTAGACCTTCTTTTAGCATTGTAGTTTGGCTGCCATCCAGCAGAGGGCGCTGATGGTCATTCTGAGGCAGAACCAGATGATACAGAAACAAAGATGGAGGGGCCATACAAAACGGATTTCAGTTTACTAAGATATTTGTACTTGAAACTAGAGAAAATACTTGGTAAGATTTTTTTTGTGTTTTTGCAGTGTAGCTGCAACCAGAGGCTCAGATAATGAGCTTTCTGACGTCTCTCAGAGTTTTAAGCTGTTTTTACCTGTCGGCTCGGAGCTGGCAGGTGATGTTTAGCACGTCCACCACCCCCTCCACCTGCAGCTGCCGGCAGCCTATCGTCGTGGCGATGAAGCATCCCGTCCGGCCAATCCCAGCACTGCAAACACAGGTTGAGTGTTTTCAGTGTTTTCAGACATTTTATCGGCAGTGGGAGCAAAACTTGAGTCGGTACCTGCAGTGGACGATGACGGGCCCCACACAGGCGGCGGTGCGTCTCTCAGCCTCAACATCAGCCATGAGCTGCAGCAGCGGCAGCGCCGAGTCCGGGGTTTTGTGGTCAGGCCACGATGTGTACCAGTAATGCTGCAGGACGCGGGTTTGATTCCCACACTGCTCAGAGACACAGGAGAGGAAAGAACTGAACCTGAAGCCGGGTTCATCATCACTCTGCAGGGGAAAGGAGGGCCTACCTTCAGCACGAGGCTGCGGGTGGCGTAGTGCTCACACTCCCTGATGCCGTTCACCAGAACCTCCACCTTCCCGTAGATCCCCCTCTTCTCCGGCCAGTACAGGACACACTTCTGCAGACACACAGAGCACATAAATCTAAATCGGATATGTACGATATATTTATCCCATAAACAGAGCGCTGCTGTGTGGCGTCTACATAACATCTGTCATAAGACTACCTTCACTTTTCCACGTAGAACAATTTCTGGGTGACGTGAATATTAAAATTAAACTGTTCTGCAGCCCATTTTTGCATTTTGTATTTCTGGTTCAAGGCTAAAACTGAAAATACAAAAAACAAAACCTTCTTGGTATTTTGCATCTGATTCAAAATGATCAGTTTTTCATTGCTTGGTAGTGAACTAAATGGATGGATGATGAAGGGATTGTCCTCCTCCTGTTACCTCGTTCTTCTCCTTCAGCTTGGTGATCATGACGATGACGGGCGACTCCTCCTGCCACGCCATCTGCCAGAAGTCGTTCACCGTGTTCACCATGGGGCCCTGAGTGGCGATGAAGGCCCTGCTGTCGCCTAGGTAACCCTAAAAAAGAGCCACCGCAGTTTTACTCTGAAATCTTACATTTTTTTTACATTTATTCACATAAATACAAAGTGCCCCGTGTTTTTGAGCCCACCCTGGGGAAAGTTTTCTCCCAGTCAGCTTCAGAGATATTATGTACAGTACGACAAAGAGTTCAAGTGTGACAGTTTAAACTGTTTCTGCAGAGTTTCCTGACAGGAAGGCGCTCCATTGTGTGAAAGTCTGAGAGCAGCATTACAGACTGCAGCGGGAGTTCACTTTCACAACGTTTCAACACGAGGAATCCAGAAGAACAAAGAAACGCTGCAGACATTCCAGGTTAATGACAGAGTCCTTCACGGTTTGGGTTTTTATTTTCCTTCTCAACTGATGGAGAAAAACAGACAAAACATCCCAGAGACGCAGACACAACAACCTAAAACTCAATGCAAATTTTCAGATTCTCATAATTTGTTCTGTCTGGTAAAAGTATATTAGTTATTAGTAACATATGATTATATGATAAAAACATGAAAAAACAAGAAAGAAACATTACAATAAAGGACAGTAATAAAAGATGAAATACAGACCAAAATTAATCAATTTTCCAGTCATTATTAATCAAAACTAACTAAACAGATGGGTTTTAGTAATGATTTAATGGAACTCATTGTTTCAGCTGTTTTGTGGTTTCTGGGAGTTTGTTCCAGATTTGTGGTGCATAGAAGCTGATTGCTGCTTCTGCATGTTTGGCTCTGGTTCTGGGAATGCAGATCTTTAATGTGTTGTGGTGTTACAACATTCAGTGATTTATAAACTAACAGGACAAGTTTATTCTGTGAGCTACAGAGTGTTTTAGTCAAAATGTCTGCAGCAGAGTTCAGATTTTTTTAGGCAGACCTGTGAAGACTTGTAATGAATGTGACTACAAAAAAGTGCATGGATGAGTTTCTCTGGGTCTTTCTGAGACATGAGTCCTTTAATCCAGGAATGTTGTTCAGGTGGTAAAAGTCTGTCTTTGTAACTGACTTTATGTGTCTCTGAAGGTTCAGATTTCAGACCTGATCTCTAGTTTCTAACTATAATAACTGAAGCTACATGCTGTTATTAGATGGTTCCTTTTTTCCCTCTCAATAAATCTTCAGCTCTACAATAAATATTTCCAGATCAATCAAAAAATTGGGTTTTATAAATCTCTACTTCAGATATGTTCTGTAAAATTCAATATTTTTGTCACCGAAAACTGTTTGCAAATAGACAGGAGGTGCAAAAAAATGCCACAAAATTATTCATGGTCACGCCCAGTGAGCATAATGATTGGAAAAAAATCAACAAAATACACAATTAGATAAATAAATACAGCTAATAGTTCAATAAAACTTTACACCAACTGACTGAAATTTTGTGGATGACAGTTGCTACTCACTCTTATGTAGTTGGCATTGATGTAGGAACTCAGAAGATCATTGCAGCTCTTTGACTTCAGGATCACTCTGGAGTGAGGATCTAAGACAAAAAGAAAAGGTGAGGAAAAGAAAGAGAACGGGCGAAGTGAAACATTTTAGACTCCATTTGTTTCAAAGCTTAAACTCTGGTATATTTTATTTAATACCTGATAAAGACTCTGACTAGGAATTTGAATGCTACATAGTAGAGCTGTGGATTGATGTCTTTTGGTTCAACTGCTACAAAATCTAGAGTCGGCATTGTGTGGAGTCTCAGGACGTGGAAGTTCTTCCATATCACTGAGGCCGGATCATTAAGAGGCCAGAATCCTGAAGTAAAACCTAAACACAAACACAAAACCACCAACAGGGCTTTGTGTTTGTGAAGCTGTAAGAAATCTTTAGTTTTCTTTCTAATTCAATAAAAAAATACTTTATTTATCCCAAATTTCTGCCAGAATTTGTATCATCAAAGTAACTTCAAAGAGTCGTTTTGGATGGTAATCCTGTGGGCAGGAAGGATCTCCAGTAGCAGTCAGTCTTGCAACAAATCTGAAAAGGCCTCTGACTGAAGATTGTTGCAAGCATCTCAATACCCAATAAGCAGAGATGATACTCTACAGTAACATGTCCATTGGCTAACAGATTTAGCTTAACTTTAGCCCAACATGCTGCCACCATGTGGGGCATAAATATGTTTAGTAAATCGGTAGAAAATTTGATGCCAAAGATACATTTACGATAAAAACCGACAGGCTTATAATGAAGCCTTGAGGAACTCCATATGTCAGCGAAGCTGAAAACTGGATCCACATGTTGCTGTCTCAGTTCAACTGATTTATCGTGTTGATTTTACATAATTAGTGACCAGTAAAGGTGTTTAAAGTTTAAATGTCACTGTGAAAGATCAAAGCCCTAATTAGGAAACAGCTCCTTTAAACCCTGAACTCCTGACCCAGGTGAAGTGCTTAGGATCGATTAGCAGGGATTACTCTGGATTTGACAGATCCGTCACAGCAGATCGGCAGACCTGTTAGGACTGACCACAGCCCTGCACAGCACAATGAACACTTTGCAAAGAAAACAGAAAGTGGACCACAGGAAGAGATCTGATTGACAGCAGCTTTAGGTGAACATTCCTTTCTCCTGATTGGCTGCAGGAAGGAACACTCCTGTTTCTGATAACCTCACCTCCCACCCTACAAAACATGAGTGCACAATCCAGAAATTGTTCATTATGTAACATTTTAATCAGAGTAAGTGTCCGACTGTGAGAACAAACTGTGCTCAGAGTAAAATTATTGGAAGTGGGAGGGTGAAATATTCCCTGTCTTTGGGAATGTTAACCTTTGACAACTTCTTGGTTCAAGAGACAATGAGATGTTTTGGAAGAGTTGCTGCTTCTTAGCAACATGGAGGACTTACTGGGCAGAATGGTCTTATATCTGTTCTTAGTGCCGTGGTTTGGGATATCCAGCTCCTTAGGGTCGATAAAATTCATTGGGATTTCCTGAGATGGGAGAAAAGACGGGCGTTAGTGACAACATGTTACCCTCAAGATAAACTGAACATCATAGACACTGATCGATCATGTTTACGACGAGGCAATCTGAACCTGATGACCTCTGGAATCGTATCTTCTGGTTCATACAAACTAGTCTGATTAGCCGGAGTAGTTTTTATGCATCTGAGGTGGAAAACCACAAAACTGAAAAAGGCCAAACAAAGAGAAAATCTGTGAAAAATGGGCCTCAAGAAATTTCCATGTCTGCACAAAATGACTTTTTTCCCCTTCAAGCAGCTCTACTTCCTGGGTTCTGGTTAATTCTTCTTTGGATTTTGGCTAAATTTCACACGGATTCCTTTACCGGATCAAATTCTAGATACCAAAGCTGAACAGACTCCGGATGTTGAACTAGTAACTTGCTATGAACAAATTCCTATTCCAGAATCTAAATATATTCCTATTTCCTCACACAGATACCCATAAAATGAACAGACATCAGTTCTAAACAATTTCTGAACTGTAATCAGATCCCCATCATTGAGCAGATTCCTGATCATATTTCTATGTTTAAACAAAATCTTTAAGCATTTCTTTACTTTGATCAGATTCCTGAGTGAACTGATAGCTAAATATATTCTGACTGAACAAAGTTTCCTGCCTCTAAGAGATTCATAAACATGTTTGTTCTTTAGCTTCCTGAATCTGAAAAGATTCCAGAAAAGTTTTTTGCCATTTTTTCTACTTTTATTTACTTTGTAAAAATGAAAGGTGACCTATAAGCTTCCTTGAACAGGTTAGGATAGATCTATAGGTGATATAAAACATAAATGTTTTTGCACAAAATCATTCTCAAATAATGAGATTTTATTCTGCTCAGTTCAGAATGAGCTCTTTTAAAGCGTCTTGTCACTTTAAATCGAAATAAGCTGCTGCTGGCCACGCCCCCAACTCAACGTTTCCACTCCAGCTGGCCAAACGTGTTGGAACTCCGTTGGGGTTGCTAGGTAACGGGCAGGACTCTGCTAGAGTTGCTAAGTAACTGAGCAGTGCCCTTCGAATGCGACTTGACAATTGGGAGGTTTCTGAAACGTCTCATTTTCCAGACACCAAAAAACATTAACTAGGGTTTTTTTTAAGTGCTTGGACTGTTTCTAGAAGCAGCTGAGGTCCAAATTGAAGTATAAAAACAAGCAGGATGAGAATTTTCATAATAATTCCCCTTTAAAGCGATTGTGTTCATGCTTTTCAGCACTCGTCCTGACATGGGAAAGGTTTAAAGAAATTTAAATAACTTAACTAATCCTTCGGTGAAGATAAAAGGTTCTTCTAATATGTATAAAATAAATACAAACATTGTGTAGTTTTCATCAGCACATCTAAAATGTGTTTCTGTGGAGTAATAAACCGTTTAAACGGACTCACAGCGAACTCGACGTGCAGCTTGTGCGTGTTGCTGACGACGTCACGAAGCTGTTGCCGTGTCAGCGGTCGTCCGGCCGACAGCAGGTACTCTCGGGCCGCCGTCTCTCTGGGGGTTACCACGGAAACATTGAGGGGTTCCACCGATCCGAGAGCCGACATGTCCAGCACCAGGGACACGTTAGAGCCCCGTCTGCGCAGGAAGGATGGGAGAGGACACATGGATTAGTGTCAGGAGTGGAAAGTCTCTCGCTTCCTTCCTGAGTTTTATTGGAAGTTTAAGACTTTTAGGATTTATGGCTCAAAAGGAAACCTGATAAAACTGATGATAGATGGAGGTTCTTTCACTTCAGTGAGGTTAAAGCTTAATATTTCAGTTCATGAGAACATCAGGCCAAGGGAATTACGACTCTTAAGCTCTGTCCAGATAAGTTTCAAACTCTATAAAAATACTTAGTCCACACATAGTCGGATATCTGGAAAATTGAATACATTTTTATGCGTTTTGGCCTTTCATCCACACAAAAACCCCACTGAAAGTCATGAAAGACAATTTCCACACGTCTGTGACAAATAAAGCACCAATACATCCACATACTTTCTTTTTGACATGATTCTCAGTCAGTATAGTCTTGTGTTTTATTAACTTCACATTCTAATAATTTAAAAGTAGTTCAACCTATATGTCCACACCAATGAATCTCCTGTTTTATTCCTAATGGGAAGTTGTGATTGTTTTGAAGGACTCTGATTGGCTGACAGGTTTTAGCCTTGTGCTATACTGCCCCCTATGGGTTTGGCATGTTTACAACAACGCTCACAGCAAAACTTTTCTGAAACCGATACTGTGTGTATGATTTTATTTTATTTTATTTATGTGGCGGATTAATTAGTTTTTATAAAGACCTGGCAGTGTGTGTACAAGGCTTCAGGAAAACAAATATAACTTAAAAATGTCATGTGTCTGTGAAGCTAATATTTACACAGATAGCGTTAGCTTAGGTTGACTGGGACGTTTACAACATCACTGCTGCAGATTCAGCAGCTTTCCTGACATTTTTCTGTTGCTCTCAAACATCGGTGTCATAGCATGTATGACTAGCTGCACTAGTCATACATGCTAGTATGACTAGTGCAGCTAGCACTAATGACTAGCATGACTAGCATGTAGCACTAAAGCTAGCATGTAGCATTAGTGCAGCTAGCATATAGCATCATTAGGCATTTTCTTTTTCCCTCCCCGTCTACCTCAGAGAGAAAGTTCCTCCAAACAAAGAAGATGTTGTGATTGTCTGGTTAGATAAGAGGATAGCATTTAACACTGGCTGAACTAGCAGTGTTTAAACCAGGGGTGTAAAAAGTGTGGTTCTGGGGCCATTTGTGGCTCTGGGACTGATTTCATGTGTCCCTCAAATGCAATTCAAGAATGATACCAATTTTGCCCGTACAGCACAGGTGTTTGATGCAGATGGAGACGTTTTATTTGTAATTAAGTTAAAATTCTTACTGAAAATGTTGAGAACAACACAAAGTATCCATCTCTTTAAGCTTTTATAATAAGTGGAACCATGTTTGTCCAGAGGTTTATCATTTTCCTGATGATGAGCACCTGACACTGACCTCCTCTGGGTTTAGCAGCTTTTTCTTGCTGTAAAGAACAAGTTATGTAAAATACAACAGAGTGCTTTGGTGGGTTAACATGAGTGGGCTGACCCGGCCTTTGTCTGGCTACGTGTTGGCCGGTTTCCCCCCCAGGATGCCGTTGCTTCCAATTTGTTTGATTGCTGATTGGCTGGCATCCAGAGTGGACAACACACACTCTAACAGACACCAGAAAAACATCCTGTTCTCACTCCTGAGCCTCAAATCTTCCTTCCTTTTGTTACCTTAAGAAACACCAAGGGTTCTCCCTGCTCCACCCGCCCATCCAATCAAACAACCAGAACAAAATGGCGTCCGGCGTTCAGGTTCGTTGCTTCTCAGAGGAAGAGACCACAGCAGCAGATTAAATAAAGAGCTCAGCACCGAGCTGAGGCGTCGATAAAGATGTTTTCTTTACAGATGTGAAACTACTTAGCATCAGGAAATGAGCTGCAGACGGGTTTTAAAGAGCTGCTAAAGACACAGCAGATGGAAATGCAGCGTCTGAGTAGCAACTGTTGGTTTAACTTTAAGATCACAAACGAAGCTTCCTGCAGCGTCTCCAGAAACATTCAGGGCCTCTGAACCTTTAACATGCAATAAACCTCAACAGTCCAGATAGTTTAGGTGTTTTACCTCCAGATTTAGAAACGTGCGCTTTTAGAAAGATCCCTGTTCGAACAATTGAATAATTCTGACACTGCAGAAGTCACTTAAATAAAGATTTAGTGTCTAAAATTGATAAATTTACATATTTCTGCTGTTCTTCTTTAATAATCTTGTTGCAAACACCTGACCTTGTTTGAATTTTAAAAAACTATTAAATCTAATCTAAACTAATGATGAATGGGATTAAAATGAAAAAAGCTAATCTAAAGAAAAAGTTCAACATGTAGTTTTTATACCTGACATATTTACTTTTGCAATATTCTTTCCTTTCTATGTATTTAACTGAAAATGTTTAATTTTAATTACAATCTCAAGCTGTGTTTGTTATGTTTTTATAATGTAAACCACTTTGAAATGCCTTGTTGCTGAAATGGGGAAAGGGTGAATTTTGGAGCTTTTCTTTTTAAATTTCTCTGTACGAACTGTTTTACGTATAAAACAAATACATTTGATGAATATGATGGCAGTAACAATAGATAATGTGCTGCTGCTCATCATACTTACTTCTTCATTCTAATCAAATTCATCTTTAGAATTTTACCTTTGGAGAAAATTTTTTTTTTCTGCTTTAAAGCTCAATTATTTCACCAGGATTTAAGCTCAGAAGCAGAATGGTTGAAGGAAGCCCTGCTAACTGAAGTCCAGAAGAACATCATTATTCTCCTTCAGAGCCGAGCAGAAGAATGAAAAAATTTAAACAATGAGCCTTACATAAGCCGAGCATCCTTATTTAAAAACACGCCTCAAATTGTTAACATTATGGGAGCGGAAGAGATCATTAATACTTAGGAAACCGACGCCGTTACAGATGAGAGATTAAAATCTGTTACAATATGTGGCTTCATGGTAGAAATGATGCAACAGTTTAAAACTCAAAATCCAGAAGAAGATACTTCAGTTGTTTCTGTTTTTATCTGAAATGTTTCAACTAAAACAAAACAAAGCAGATTTTTACCAATTTTATTACGTGGTAAAAATATATCATGAAAATAAACATAATAAACTTGTACTTTTTGGGGAATAGAGTTGTAATATTATCAGAACTCCAACACAAAAGACAAAAACTATATTATTCAAATTGTGTCTTTTTTCTGCAAATATTATGACCTTTTTCTAATAATTAAACACAAAGTCTTCTCACAGTCTGGTCCTACAACTGTTGCATAATGAACTAAAAACTACTTTTGGAAATATTTTCTGTCATTTGTAAATTCTTATTTAGCAAAGAAAGCGAGAAAAAAAAGTCTAAAATTGGATCTGGTATGAAAATTTGTTTAGATGTTATAATTAAGCCGTATTATTCAGCCCTGCTTACTAACTACAGTACGTTTCAGCATTAAAAATAGATTTATTTTAAAAAATAATTTCATCAGAGAGCTGAAATGATCAGATTTTTAAAATTTAAAATCAAATTTACCAACAGAAAAAATAAATAAACGTTACAGAAGATTGAAGTGAATCATTTTTGAAAGGAAACAGAAAATAACTAATCAGGAAATGATTAAACTAAACCAAAATAATCCAAAATTAAACCTGCTCCTCTTCGCTAAGTTTAATGGAACATTTCCAAAGGTGCTAAAAATATCATAAATGTCTCCGTCATAAACCGAGTGGGGAGAAACATCCCTGAAATAGCTGCTTCAAATTGAGGAAGACTTCAGGAAGGTGAAGGTGAGACATTTTCAGGCTCAGAAATTTCCAAGTTTTTTCTAGACAATTTTAGAAATTTATCTAACATTTCAGAGGTTTTTTTTTTTTCCAAGTTTTTGACTTTTAATGCTCAGGAGTTTCCACTTTTTCTCTCGAAAATTTAAGAGATTAATTTAAAAAATTTCTGGGTTTCTCTAGCAAATTTTCAACTTTTGCTATGCAGAGATTTCCCAGTTACTTCTAGACAATTTGTTTGAATGGGTTTAATGCAAAGTTCCAATAAAATATGCATAAAAAGTGTCATTTATGCCTGTTTCAAATGGCTTCTAATAGCATATTAATTAATTGAATGATTATATTTTTAGTTTTTTGTTTTAGTTTTCATAAAACTACTACTTTATTCCCCCATTATTACTTTATTCTTGCATTACTCTAACTTTACTGTCATATGACTAAATTTTCATGTTACTACAACTGTGTTCTTGTAACAAAATGTTTTTTGTTTTTTTTTTGGAGAAATGTTTCCATTAACAGTATTTGTGTTTCTTACAGTTAGCTAAAAGTTAGTAATAAAAATTAGTCATAAAAATTTGTAATAAATAGATTAATTTTAATAGCCTTTGTTATCAGAATATTATCGAGATAAAATTCTAAATCCTTGGAAAAATAAATGGAAAAATGTCCAGACAGAGATGATCTCTTTTGGTTTTCCAGCCTATAAAAGTTTCTAAAACTACACAAACAAAAATTTAATTCTTCTGTTGTTTTCTGTAAAAACTGCTAAAAATCAAGTAAATGGGGATAAAAATGAAAAAGACAAATCCTCATGTCGCCTCTTCTGCAGCACGTACAGAACCGAACACCTGATTGCTTCAACAATCAGAGGTCAGAGGTCACTGTACTCTAAACACACACAGCGTATTGTTCTGGTGGCTCATTAGGACGGTTTTCCCCTCCAAACATTATAAACGTTTCCACATTTCTTCCTGTTTTCTAATTATTTTGTTCCATAAACGAGCCCAGTTATTTTTGCTCCATCATGTTTCTCAATATAAACCATAAAGCGGATCTGAAAAGGTCAAATTAAGAGATTTAATGTAGTTTTTATTTCAGTCGACTGGCTAAACTGTTGGTAAATGACGATAAATTAAAATAAATTGATTTAAGGGAGAATAAGATCTCAGATTAAAGGAATATTTGGGATTTATTTTAGTTCCTAAGTTTATTAAACACTTCCTGTGCGCTCACCTTTCCTGCAGGCCTGCAGCTGGTTTCATCCTGAAGGGGGAGGGACAAGGTTTCAGCTCGTTAGCGCCTGTTACTGGGGGAACGCTCGTTGGCGGGGGGTGGCTGTCTGTTTTGATGATTGGCACAGGGACGGGGCTACAAAAAAACAACAGAAAAACGGAGGTCAGGACGAGATTTAACAAACTACAAGACAAAAACAAAGACAAACTCATGCTTTGACTGTGCATCAAACCCATTAGAGTAAAAATACAGGAGTGAATTTCTGCCTAATAACTCGGAAATTTTTTGGTAATTTCTGATTTGCAAAAGTCGAGTTTTGTTTTGAAGAGTTTCTTCTAGCAAATTTCCAACTTTTCATACTCAGAAATATCCAACTTATTTCTAGACAATTTATGTGATTATTCTCAAAATGATTCAGTTTTTTTTTCTGGAAATTTTAAGTTTCCAACCTTTTTATTTCTGAGCCACAGACTGATGACATCGGCTCTGTGTGCTGCAGGTTTTATTCCTGCTGAGATTTTTGGTGGAAACTTATTCCTATATTTGTTCTCTATCTACAATGGCCCTTATGCATCATTGTCGATGCACACACTGCAAAACATTAACTGGAACATATAAAATGAGTTTCAAATACTGAATTTTTATTGCAATATTCAAATTTCTGAGGACAGGAAATATTTTTGGAAGACAAAAATAAATAAAAAAAATCTTAAAATTATTGATAAACAGGAACAAACATCCTGTAAGTGTTTATTATCATTGATCATTTACAAGATCACAGTCTTCCTTTGGTCGGCTCACCTGGGCAGAGGGACGACAGGAGGAGCGAGGCGGCGGCAGGCTCTGATTGGCTGCTGCTGGTGAATGGGCGTGGCTGCAGCTGGCGGGAGCTCAGATTGGACCATGCTGTCTGACGTCACAACCTGAAATAAAACATCCACCATTACCGCTACAGAAACATTTCACAAAATTAGCAAAATAAAAAATAAAAATCTGATGTCCCAGACCTTGGTGCCCTTTGACCTCTTGTGGGGGTCGGAGGGGAGGGTCAGGCTCACGACGTGGTCGGGGGGCGGAGCTTTGAGCTGCTTCTCAGTAACAGGAACTTTCTGCTTCATTCGATACAAAACCTGAGGAGAAAATAACCTGATTAAAGATTGAAGTCTGATCGTCCAATCAGACAAAACTTCGCAAAGTTTAGCGTGTAGAGAGGAAAAATCTATTTTCATAAATATCCCAAAAATGTTTAAGAAAATATAAACAAGGATCATTAAAAGTTTAAAAAACAATAAATGAATTTACTAATTTAGTCTTTTCTTTATTAATAAATTATTTGAAGCTCATTTTTTTATTTAATAATCAATTTTTGCCAACTTTAATTTATTTATTGTACAGAGTGCTGATTCTTTTACCACAATTATCTAATTAAATTATTTCTGAACATATTTGCATCAAGAAATAAAAAAATAGATGCATAGACATTAATATAATGAAACATAAATTAAGCTGTAAATACTGATAAGGAATAATGTGTAAAGTGCTTTAAATACTGTGTGGGTAAATGTTTCCTTGAAGTTTGGGCTGATTTTGAAATTATTATTTTTTTGTTTGTTTTAACATTTAGAGACATTTGTGACAACTTCAAGCACAGAAAGGTTTACATTCTTCAATGTAAATTAACTTTAAATCTCTATTTAACTCCTAGTTCTTTTTTTTCATTTGATTTTAAGTTGTTGAAAGCATTTCATTGAATAGATCAGATGAGATCCTGCTGGAAACTGGAGGAAGTGTTTGAGGTTTCTCTCTGTGTTGGGCGCCCCCATGTGGTCCAAGTGTCAAACTACAAAGGAAGGAATGGAAAATATACATATTTTACTTAAAATGGATTTTTACTTTAAAACTCAATTATTTACTAAATTACCATTTAAATCTATTTAAATATTTGTTTTGTATTTTCTTAGCATTTATCAGTTTATATCACATTAATGTTAATTTTCACATTTTTCTCTAATGTCTTACTTATTGGAGAAAAATAAGCAAGAAATTGGAGAAATTGCTAAAGCAAGAAATAAGCAATAGTAAAATAAGATTTATTATTCTTATTTTTATTTATTTCATGAATATTTTATGCTTATTCTTTTTACCTCTACATGTCTAATTTCAACACTTATTGTCTTATTCCCCCATTTTAATATTTTCATTTGCTTTGTTTTTTTAATCTTTTATGAATTCTAGTAAGTTTTATTAAGTGTCATTTTGTTACCTAATACCTGCCAGAACTTTGACACAATCATCTCAATGTCCTGCAACTCACAATAATTTGTTACTGATGTGTTAAAAGATTTTTTTATTTGTAAAACTGAAGAATAATTTCAAAAGATGCTCAACATTCTTCATTTTAACAGTTTCTTGTAGGAGTTTTCATACAATTTTGACTTTATTCTCATAACATTACAACATTATTTTATTAATATTATGACTTTATTCTATGAATTAAAAACAAAAAACAAAACATCTTCATCTGGACATATAACTCTGTCACAAGCAAGAGACCGTAGTCAGCAGAAAAAGACCAGGAAATACTAACCACTTCATCTTTTCTGATAATTTTGTAAAAAATAAAATAAAATCTCAAAATGCTATATGACTTTTTTATGCTATATTTATTTATATTTAAAGAAATAGAGGTACAGGAATGGGTAAGACCAGGAAGTGATATGAAGCCTAGTGGTGGTAAATTCCTCTTCATACCTTATTAATCAGATTTTGTAACATTTATTTTATCTACCATAACATAATCTGAAGGTTTTTTACTCCATTTGGGGAGCAAATAAGTTGATTTATTTACAATATAATCAATTCAGCATAATCAAAGTCTAAGAGTGGAAAATGTGACTTTTTTTATCATGTAGTTTATCAACAGACTGAGCTGGGTTTGCAGAGGGAAGTTCTTCCTCCAGGAATGTGTGTGTGGTTTACCATTAGGCAGGTGATGATGAGGAGGAAGAAGGTGAAGAAGAGGACGACATTGTAGAGGCCATCTCTGCTCCATGCGTGATCCCTCTGATCGTCCTGCAGGACGTTTTTCTTTGGAGACGAAAGCGAAGAGTCTGGGATGTTTCTGCAGCACTGGAAGGAAAGCAAACATGGCGGAACGTCGGAACGTCGCCAAAAAAGAGCTGAGGATTCTGGGATTTTACACATTTACCTCCGGTTTGACCGCCGTGATGCCGAAGTCGGCCAGATGGTGATGAAGGAAGCTACGGTTCAGTGATTGGACGACCTCCTTCGCAGGGCGGAGCTCGAAGACGTCCCGCCTCTCAGAGGAGACGAAGAGCTCGATGCCGTTTCTGGCCTGTAAGGAGAGTCCGTCCAACAGGAAGTGAGCCAAATAAGGAGATGAAATGACTGGGACGAGGGGGAGACTTACATTCAGCTTGTTGATGTGAACGTGTTGAGGAGCGACACCGAGCGCCGCCGCTACGCCGTCCCGGAACCACAGGAGGTGACTGATGTTCAGCCTCCTCACTCCCACAGCCAAGTACTGAAACAAAGAAAACAAATTAAATACAGGCTGGAACCTTGGATACCAATGTTCTCCTTTCCCTTTTAGTATAATATGATAATATGATCAGTTAACTTCATTCCTCCTCAAATATTCAGAGGAATCCATTAACACACTGTTTGCAAACTTTTCCCACAGAAAAACTCAAACATTTTCAAGATAATGTTTGAAAATGGAGATAAAAACAATACAAATGAACTAAATAAAGACAATTTCAGTTCACTTTTATATGATATAATTCATCACTTTTGTCAACAATATCTTGTGATATTATCTACATTGTACAGAAGTGGCAAGGTAACTAAAATATAACAAAATTTTGTTTTGAAACGTTTCTCTTACACTCTAAACATCCAACTGGTCCGAGAACAAAACACTCAGATGCTACATTCTAGCTTCATTTAACTAGCTAAATGTAGTTAGTAACTAGCTATGTATAGCTAGTTACTAATCTGGCTACATTTAGTAACTTGCTAAATATAGCTAGCTACTGACTAGCTATATTTAGCAATCAGCTAAATGTATTAAATTAGCTACATTTAGCAAGTTACTAATTGTAGCCAGTTACTATCCAACTCTGCTTTTAGAAATCATTAGTCTAGTTTGAGCAGGAAGTGAGAAAAAGAAGGAGATTCTGTGCAACTGGATAAATATTCAATTAGCACCAAAAATGTAACAATTATTCCACTCCACAGAGTCTTTGTGATATTAAATGATCCAAAAGTGATGTAGATCATCTCTGCCTTTATTATTTGCCCTGAACATCCACCATTACCATAAACCCACTGAGCTGATATTTATCATTTCCTCTAAGTGAATAAAAGCAGAGCAGACTCAGAGAATATCAGATTGCTTTTTAAAACGAGATTAGAGGAAAACAAACAAGAAGTCTGACCTCTGCAGCTTTCTGTCCACCAACCTGAAGCCCACCGGCTGCTGCTTCAACATCCCCGTGTGTTTTATTGTGTGTGTGTGTGTGTGTGTGTGTGTGTGTGTGTGTGTGTGTGTGTGTGTGGGAGAGTGGGCGGCTGTTTGCTAATGGCTAAAATAACAACATGTTCTGCTGCCACTTAATTCAATATGAGGAACAAAACCTGCAGCTCACAGAGTCGATGTTATCAGACTGTGGCTGGTTACACTAAAACAAAACAGCCTGACCAAGAGAAATCCTCCAATAATATTAAAAATATTTAAAATAATAATCAGTTTACATCTGGGTTTCTGTTTGAACATCTTTAAAAACTGAAGTTTTTCTGTTCTGAGATTTTCTCTGTAAAATCTCCAGGCAACAATGATCCACTGATTTCTGTGTAAGCAGATAACCGCCCCGGAGTCATTTAAACTCTTCAACAAACAGACAAATAATAAAACATTGTTGCATTAAAACACAACAAACAATGAGGTAAAAGCTAAAATGAAGCAGGATAAACAATGTAAACAACCTTACCAAGCCGACCACGCGAAGCTTTTCTCTGAATGAAAGGAGGCGAGCCGCCTGTCACTTAGCGACCAGGGACTTTTCGCTCCATTTCCTGATCTACTCATTCCCTGATCTCTGATTGGCTTAGAGCCTGACACAGCTCAGCCCTCCACCTGATTGGCCGTCGCCCGGGTAATGCCATTATCCCACTGTGCTTCCTGTTGGGATCAGGTACTATTTCTGTCCAAGCCACACACACTTTAGCGGTTATAGGCTGTAATTAGCCAACAGCCCGGCTCAGTGGGGAGAAGGCTGGAAAGGGGACAGGGGTCAAAGTGCACTCAGGGATGTGGAGAGGGTTCAATCAATTAGTCAGCAATTAGCAGAGGATCAATACGACATTTTAAAGCCTCCAGGACAGAGAAGCTGATTCAAACAAAGTTGTTTGAATCAGCTTCTCTGACTTCTAAACGGATGACGACTGCTTTAGCGCCTCTAGAGGTAAACTTTGGACAAAACATGAAAATATTTTATTTTCAAAATACACAAAATTTTAGTTTTGTTTTTAATGAAGATAGAGCTGGACAATATGGCTGAAAAAATATCACGGTATTATAATCATTTGATATCAGTCGATATCGATAATTATTGGGTAGTTTGTTTTTGTTTTAAATATCTGAAATTCTAAAACAAGTGGAAAAACATTTCCCGTTTTATTTAGTTTTCACTCTGCAATGTTATCTTTCATTTTTAAGCAATTATGAGTCAAAACCTTAAACTGCTGCAGCGCAACTTACTCAACATGTTGCTAGGTAACCAAAATTGGGGGGAACTTGAAACTGGTAATTACTCTTTCGTTGCCAGGCAACCAAAGAGTGAGCTAGTTAGTTCATTCCACCAACATAGCTCAGTTGGATAACGCCTTTCCTCTGCCTACATCTCCCAGAATGCTGTGCGGTTCTGTTACAAGTTTTAAATCAAAATTTAAAAAAATTGTTTGTAATTAATTAATCACAATTAACTCAATGTGTAGTAATGGCACCTGCAGGTACGCGTTTCTACCTAGAGCGGCTAGTAGTGACGTCCAATCCAGTAATATGCATGAAAGGACGAACTTCCAGATATGAATAAATTATTCTATTTTTATCTAAAACCTGGTTTTCTTTCATGTCATCCAGAAATGCACATTTTTTATTTAATTCAAAAATATTTTATTGATCCCAAAGAGAAATTACGATTTTTAATTCGATTTTTCTATTCAAACGGTTGTGAAATTATGCTTAAATTATGTGACTAGAAGAAAAGATGGTTTAAGCAAATAGAATATTTATTTAAAATAAAAAATAAAAAAAATTTCCATCAGTTTATATAGTAGCAAAAATATGTTTGTGGATAAAAATCAGCAAATTAAATCACTAGTATCAGGTTATTTATTAAATTAAAAAAATCTAAATATAATTTTACAGAAAAGCTAAAATCGATTTTAGCATTTTGAATCAATTCAGAATTCAGAGTAGGAATCTGCAGTTTACATGTAGGAATTAAAGACAGAGGTCATTTCAACCTGAGGATGCTTGAATTTACGAAGGAATTACGCAGATGAAACTGTTTACGGCCTTTAAGGACAACAGGACGTCAGTAAATGCTTCCAATGCTTGAACACAAATGTGCCGAGTCACAATGTTGTTGCTTTGACAACGGAGCATGCTGTGAGAAGCCAACAGAGGGGCAAAGGTCACATGGTGCCTTGGAGGAATGTGATGACGGTAACTGGTTACCATCTGAGGTTTCTCTCCCTTACATCCTGTTACATCACATTACTCTAATTGTTATGCAAACTGCAGTGTTAGAGGGACGAATTAAGGAGATTTAAATGAGAATAATCGCATTTATGAACGCATTCTGCACTCTTTTTAAGAGCTGAATGAGCAGATGACCTGCTGGCCGTGTGTCGGGGTCTCTCTCAGCTTGAATGCTTGCAGGAAAACGTCTTAGCACATTAGAGGATGCTTTTCAGAGAGACAGCCTGCAGGGATGCCGGGTCATGTGACCACACAGGAAGTCTCAATCTGTGCAAAGAGCAGCTTTTATTTTCCTAACTGAACATTAAAAACAGAGACACTGCCGTCTGCGGACTGCCAGCATTCCCATCTGTCTTTGAGATTCCACAGCAGGTTTCTGCAGATTGTCGTCACTCCCACGATGCATCTGCGGCCACGACACCTCCAACTGTTCTGTCTGCAGACTGTGGGTCTGCTGGCGGTTGTTATGCTAACACCCTGTAACTTCTTAATGCGTCTATTCTGCAGAGATCCAGATATTTTATGCAGGTTTATGGAGAAAAGACGCTTGAAAAGCAGCGAATGTCTAAGACATACGGAGCATCAGGAGAATATGGAGCCACTGTGTAGAAGACAGTAAACATTGGAACTGAATATTCTTGTTGCTGTTCTTGATGCATGTTAGTAACCAGGAGTCGGTTTTCAGTTCTAAATGTATAAACTAACACTTTAGAGTATATTTTTTATAAACGGCAAATGAGGGACATTTTAAGTGGACTGAATCTAACTTTAGGGAACCTCTGTGTTAAATTAATAATCCTTCCAGGATTTAGCGATTTGTTTGCAATCAAAATCGCTAATTTTGTGGTGCTACTTTAGAATTATTTGCAGTATTTTTTCTCATCAAACCATTTTCCAAATTCTACTTATAGGAGAAAATAGTTGATTGTATACTTTCTTGTGTTGTTAAGTACGTCACTGCAAAGTGTCCAAAATAATTTCCACTTTAACAGATGAAGCCAAGTAAAGTCAGGCTACAATCACCAAAATACACAATTTTAGAATGAAAAAATCAGCCCCATGTTTTTGACTCAAGTGGAGGAGAATCTAGAATTAAGATTTAAGAAAAGGTCAAAATGCCAAACCAAGTTTGTAGGAATCTCTTGAGTAAAAATTGTCCAAAACAAACATCTGATTCCTTCAGAAAATATTCGGAAAAAAAGGCTCATGGAAGCGTGGAAGCTGCAGTCGGACCGGTAACTGGGACACCAGCAGGACGAACGCGGCGAGAAACACCTGCCTCACCGCGTCTCCCAGACGCGTCCCCCATGTCTCTGTCTGTGTCTGAAGGTCATTGCTGTTTATCTAAGAGTTATACAACCGCCCATTGTGGAGGGAACTGGGTCTGCTCGCTTGCTATTAGCGTTGCTATGGCAACAGAGACTGCAGCTCCATACATAGAGAAGTCTGCAGCATGTGATCAATCATTCGCCGTCTGCTTTCTGAGCCCTGACCTTTTTTAACATGTTTCTAGGACGACATCACCACTTTAAAAACCAACCAACCAATGAGAAGACAGCTACATATTTCAGGTGCATCAGTAATCTGGTTAACAGTGGAGCTGGGCTTGCTCTGTTTTCTAAAAGCATAAATTACAAATCAGAGAGAATATTATCAAAAAGTGGCTTTTATTTCAATAGGGGAGAGCGATATGGACCTTAAGTGGTACTATTATTACGATAAGAACTATTTATTACTTATTTTTTGGTAGCTGTGTGGCACTCGTAGCCACACAAACACAAAAACTGGTCTTAGAAATTATTCATATTTGTAATACACATCTTATAACTCCAGTTACAAGAAGAAATGTGATTGTTTTATCATTAATTTGCACAAACTAACTGCATTTCATCATATTTTGAAATGTACTCATATTTACTGAAGTTATTATTGAGAAAATAGTAAAACTAACAATCCTGACGATACGGATAGTTTTTTTTTAAACATCATTAATTGTAATGCATCATGACGATAAATCAAAATTCTTCTAAGAAATTTATCCTAATAAAAAATAAACGACACAATAAATGCCTGATTAGGCACAGCAGTGAAACTTTAAACTGCTGCTGCACAAGTTACTCACAACTGGTTGTTGCTAGGTAACCAAAGCTGGGGTGGGGGGAGCTTGAAAGGCTTGTTACCCAGCAGGATGTTGCTAGGCAACCAAAGAGTGAGTGAGTTGGTTGATTCCACCAACCTAGCTTTCCTCTGGGGGATGTAGGCAGAGTCTTTCCTATGCCTACATCCCCCAGAATGCTTTGTGGTTCTGGATCAGAGTTCAGGGAACCTATTGAACAGTCTATCAGATGTAGTATCTCTTGATACTGATCACGATGTACATTGTTATTGATTCATTGTTCAGCTCTGGCTTGAACCCATCAAAAAAAAGCAACAACCAATTTTGCTGAATGATAAATTGTTGTGAAAAATGATAATATTGTTTTGAGATCATTTCCAAGTAATCTGCTGGTAATGGCATAATAAGGCAAGTTTGTCCAGTCAGAGATCAATGCAGTTTAATTTTGTAAAGAACACGCTACACTGGAACCGAAAGATACTATAAATATTCAATATAAAACATAACTAAAACGGAAATAAAAACACACATAACTGAAACTATAAAGAAAATGGAAAATATGGAGATCATTTAATTTATCATGAGATCAATTTATGACTAGATCACTGCAACAGGCTTACAAAGCACTCACCATGGTAACCACATATTCCCCGGGTACAACACGCCAGCCGAAGTGGTCTGGCTCCACATCCTGATGCAGCTGCTCCAGCAGGTCCAAGCTCCGCCGGGCGCCGAGTTCCTGCTGAAGCCGAGACTCGGGCCGGGTCGACCGGGCCGGGTGCTGGTTCTGCTGCTGGTGGTGGTGGCGATGGAGGTGGAGGTGGGAACGAGACTCTGGCAGCTCATTTGCATCTCTCTGAGCGATCAGAGTGTGGCGACCCGGACGGTGAGTCGGGAACGGACCGCCAGCGAAATACTCTGAGAGAAAGATGATAGCAGATATTCGATCAATCAATAAATCAATCAGTGTTTATTTATAGGCCAGCTTTAATCCACAGGAACAAAATATGATAACAAGAAGCAATGAAAAACTAAAAACATAAAAATACAAAGTTAAACAAGGCAAAGAATGGAAAAAAGAATAAAATGAAGATGAATGCAGATGCTCTGATGACAAAATGAAAATAAACAGACATAAAAATTCAAAGAAACAGATTTTCTAAATCCTGATGAAAGTTGTAAAACTAGGATGAAAAAATAAAACAAAAACCATAAAATAAAAAATAAACAGACAGATAAATTATATGAAACAAATGGTAGTAGAAGTTAAAAACAATAAAACATAAGCTTAACAAAACTAAATGTTACATTTAATTTAAACAACAGGTTAAAAGGCCAGTAAACATGCAGTAAAACTAAATAGTTAATTATAGTAGAAAGCATTTTGAAAATAAATCTGAAGATATAAGAAAGCTTTTCAGTCTCTAATGCCATCAGGTCTGTTAGAAAACTTTAATTACAAAATAAATCCTCAGTGCTTTTTATTTTTTTGTCCAATTTAAGCATCGTCAAAAAAAATCATAAAATTTCAGGAATCTTCTGAACATCTTGTTATATTTGTGAAACCTAAATAACAGTAAATAAACCCCAGCTGTCGATTTGTTGAATTATTTCTCATTCAATCCATAATTAGACACGTTTTGGGTTAATACATGTATTTAAAAAGCATCTCTAATCCTGACCATGAAGACTGGAGGAAGAGGACGAAGCAGAAACATCTTTTCATTGTTTATTTTTAAACCGCTGGCTATCAACAGCCTTCTGTGTCTTTTTGCTTTCAAACATGTCGACCTCGAACGCATCACACTCAGAGCGGCAGAGACAGCAGAACGCAGCACATCTGCCTCTGCGCTCAGATATGTGGGCAGCATGGAGGAAATCCCAACCAACCGCCAAGAAGACGAGCCCTGAATAATTAATTCACGAGTTTTATTTACACTGAGCGAGAAAGAAAAAAAAAACTATAAGCACATTTATGATCCAGGAAGTTTTTCCAGCAGGTATTGATGCTCAAGTCCAACTTGACCACGTTGTCACAAGCTGTGATTATAAAACATGAGTTTCCATTGCAGTTTTGCAAAATGAACCACTTTCAATACGGCTGAAAAATCACCTAATCCTAGTGCAGAAGCTTTTCATTGAAATTGGCCCGTTTCCATTAAGCAATTTTATTGTTGTAATTCCAATTTGTGGAACTACATGGTCAATGGAAATGCAGCAAGAACTGCTGCTCCTAAAACTAGAACTGCTAAAATCTGATGCCACTCCATTTTTGCTTATATTGTGTGAAAAAGGAAGCAGCGCTCAGAGTCTTCTTCAGAGATTCTACTTCCTGTCGTCGTCTTCTTTGTGGTTTGCACCAGTTATTGATCATGTCACTCCCAGCGCCAAAAATATTTATCAAAAAATGTGTTTTTTCAAAATTGCTGTGTTTCCATTAAGCTAATTTATTTTCAAAATGTCAAATTGATCAATTACATACTATATATACGTGTGTGTGGTTTGTGTTGCATTTGGCTTTTAGGCTTTAAATATTACAAATATTTGAGTATTGCAAACTTTCTCTGACTTTGAAGTGATTTGTGTTTTAGAGTGTAAACGCTGTGAAAGTTACGGTTACAACTGTTCTAGTCTACATCGTTTATGAAGTGTGAACACAGTGACAGGAGGATCGGTTATAGTTTTAAAGCTGAAAACTAAAGCTTTCATTACCAACAGATTTGGCAGCCATCACCATGTGCAATTCATACAGTGGAAAGTAAAGTTATTAAAACAATCAATATCTCAATTAATCAATGCTATTTTCTCATTTGCATCAAAATCAATAGAGTAGGGCTGAGTGATATTAGAAAATCTAGTGATAATATTGGTAAATATTGTGATGTGTATATATATATATATTATATGTGTGTGTGTGATATATACACAAACGGATCCATTCACATTTGTCCAAATTGTCACATTTCATCTGACAGCAGATTTTTCTTTCCTGAAATCAATTTTTGGATTATGTAAAAGCCTGACAAGCAGAAATGAATGGATAGCAACAAATTAAATAAAACAGATGGGGCAGGAATTAAATAGCTTGGGTTCAAAATGTCTGCAATTACATAAAAGCCAAATAAATTCTATATGTCTGACCTTTTCTGGCTGAAAAACAGCTGAAATCTGCATTTAACTCCTCAGAGAGACTGTGAACCTGACTCAGCGTTCTCCATCCCCTCCTCACTTCTGTCCTACCTAACGACAGCGTCCTGGTTGCTATGCAGGATGCTGAGGTGAGCTCTGATTGGACAGCAACCATCAAGCCTCTGTTCAGGCTGGAAGTGAATTACGAGACAAATAGAGTGAGGCATTTCCTTTTCCTTTGAGATTATATATTGGATTTCTCCTTTTGTTATTGTCACACAGCTGAAATAAATAATCTGTTTTCCGATATTAGCACAAATGCAGAGAAGAGGCAGACTGGTTGAGTGTTTTATGTAGAAAATGCTGGAAGCTCAGTCTGCTCCTCTCATGTAATCAGCATCACAGCTGCTGCCTCACAGCTGAATCATCAATCACAAGAACCAGAATTTGGCTCCCAGTTTCTCTGTCAAAGCGACCTGCTGACCACGACAGACTAATCAAATGTTCTCCATCTAATCAGCTAAATCGCTCCAGAGGCAAACCCACTGTGATAAAGACAACAGAAATCAAATAAACAGCCAGAACCAAGACTGTACCACAGGATAAAACATGTCAGTTGTTTTCCTCCTGAAGCAGAGTGAACCTGAACACCCCGATTAAAACTGGAGACACAGTGAGAGCCTAAAGCAGGGAATTAAAGCAGGAATTAGTCATCATCAGTTGACCAAAACCAACGAAGGAAAACGCCTGACAGGAAAAAAAAAACACAGACTCGTCTCAAAGATCAAGATGAGAATGAAGGACTGAGAGTTTCAGACGGTTTTCAGTAACCTTGCAGGGTTTCTGCAGGTTTTATAAGTCAAATCTAAGACATTTAACATCATTATGAATTAAATATACAAAAGAAAATGTCATATTTTATGTATTTGTCGGAATAAAACACTACTGAGGAAGAATTGGTGCATCTAGTGAGATTAACTATTGATACTCTTATATTTTTACTAGGCCTGAATAATAAATTAATAATCTATTTTGCGATCAATAACAATAAAAAATACATCTGATTGAATATTTAATACAGTGAATATTCACTGGACTCTGATCCAGCTTTCTGGGGGATGTAGGCAGAGGAAAGACTTTAGCCAACTAAACTAGGCTAGGCTGGTGGAACCAACTAACTCACTCACTCTTTGGTTGCCTAGCAACAACCTGCTGGGTAATAAGCAGTTTCATGTTACCCCCAACTTTGGTTACCTAGCAACAACCAGTTAAGTAGCTTGCACAGCAGCAGTTTTAGGCTTAGCCTCATAACTGCTTAAAAACAAACAAAAAAACAAGATGGCGGAGTGAAAACTGGACAAAACAAGAAACGTTATTCCACTAGTTTGGTAGCATTTCGCATATTTAAAACAAAAAATCTAATTATTATCAATTATCAATATCGACTAATATTATGTCGTGTTCAGTTTTTCAGACCTAATTATTACAACCATGACTTTAATTACTACTCCTTTTCATCTTTTTCATTATTTGACATCAACATAAACCTCATTAGATAAATCTGTGTTTTGTTTATATGAATTTAGATATTTAACAAAATATGTTGGCAACATTCTAAAAAGTTAATTGAAAGAGTACAAAATGCCTTCCTAAGCAGACAAAAATAATCTACATTTGTTACAAATTAAGACATCTTAAAGCTGGAATTCTTGGGTCAAAAAATTACCTTTTTGTATTTACATTAGATTTTCAGAAAATGTTCTACCTTTTTAAGTGAATCGGTGTCAGTTAATTGACTTGCGATAAATCTAATTCAAAATGTCAAATTTATTGTAACTTAATATGGAGTTGCACATATTGAATCAAACTTTCATTATAATATCCTGGTGCACCACGATTAAAAACAGAAACCAGTTAACTTCTGACATCGATTTACTGAGTAAAGTTTACTGATAAATCCTGAATTTAAATTAAAATTTATTTAGATTTTTTTTACTTTTCACGTAAGATTTGGCTCAAGTAATATCAAATGAGATCATTTTTGTTAAATATGCTACTACTATAAGTACAACACACTTGGTTTAAAAAAATCTACAGATCTTCAGAAAAATCTAACCAAAGTTTGGCATTATCACCCAGCTGAAACATAACAGATAAACAAAAAGTAAATTATATTGTGTGTTTCATTTTTACAAAAATATAAAATCTTTTTGAGGGTACTGTACACAACCAGTTGAATCAGCCCAAATGATCTGACTACTTCAAGTATACAATTTATTTCCTATCCACAAATTAATTCCACAGGATTCTCAGTTTAGACTAACACTATTATTTTCTACTAATATTATTATTTTCTACTAATTTTTTAAAACTCATGGATTCAAACAAAAATAAAACTTTACCAGAGCTTACAACACAACTAAATTAATTGTTGTTTTTTGCATCAGTTTAAGATATTTTTTTTACCCATTAATTTTACCCTGATTGGGTCAATTTTGACTAAAATAAACAACAATTTGGCCACAACCACTGATCTTTTATATCTGTGAGAATCAGGTTTGCATACTATTTTGTTTTTCTTTTTTATTAACCTTTAACTTATTCAGAAGCCCTTTATTACAAACATACTATAACTATTATCCAGATGCAAGAACATTTTTATGAGAAAAAAAACCTGTTTCTACCAACAACAAAAAAAAAGCTCAGTTTTTCTAGATATCAATTAATGCATCTTTTGAGATTAACGTCTCATTGCTCATGTAAATAAAAGCTGCCTTTGGTGTCAATTGTATTTTTTATGAGGACTCAGTATGAAGGTCTACTTTGACCTATATTCAGATTTAAGGCGTTCACACAGGAACTGCATCACTGAACAGCCCCTGAAGACGCAGTGGGGATGCTGGCATCTTCTGCAGCTGACTCAAATATCTCTCCATGCTAAAAATACTACATTTCATTCTCCTTTTTTAAAGCTACACTTTAACTGACACATTTGGTGTGCATTAACACAACAAAAACAGTTAGATTTTGAATGTTATGGATTATAGTAGAGAAACAATTTATTTACAAATATTACAATTATTTAGGATATTTATATATTGCTTTCACAGACAGCAAATACAGTCTATTTGCAATATATAAATAAATGCCCATCATAAAACACATTTTAACTAAACTGCATAGATATATGATTAATTTAGTGTCAGATATATATAGCAGTGGCATTTTTGATTATTCTTTAGAAGGTTGTGGAAAACATTTATTTAGCAAATTGTTGGGTTGTTCCTATGTGTTTTTGATGTCTGAGGCAGCATGCAGCCGGCAGACGCTTACCTGGGATCAGCAGCTGTGTCCAAATTAAACACAGCGAGAAAAACATGGTGAAGAAGCTTCCTTCTCCTTTTCCTCTGCTGCGGTTCATGCTGCCTTTCTGTGGGTCAGATTCAAACAAATTGCCTCTCTGAAGCTCCTCTTAGCGCTGTCAAGGAACATCAAGGACAGCAGAAGAGGCTTGTTTACGCTGAAAGCAGCCGTCGCAGCACCGCCGCTGGGGCTCCTACCGCTCGTTCCCCGCCCTGCAGTGTCCTCCTGCAGCGGCCTGAGCGACGGAGGAACAGCCGGTCTGACGTGGTGGTGGAGGCGGTGGCGGCTCCGAACTGAGACGGGTTATTTCCATCCGTGTCTGGGAGATAATGAGGAAAGATGACGCTCAGGTGGAGGCTGGCGATGGGAGAGGGGAGAGAGAAGGAAGGGGAGGAGAAATCTTCAATAACAGCATAATTTTCTGGTGTTGGAAATATTTTAATCATTAAAGAAAATCCATAAATACTTCATTTTGATTGAAGTAACGGTTATTCACTAGCCCTATACAAGCCCGATAAAATGTGTGTGTATATATATATATAAAACTTACAGGCACTCGCTTACAGGCAAGATATTTTTTCACCTAGAAATACGAAAAAAAAATACAAAATTAATTCTAATGTAAAATTAGAACTCAACTTACCTTTACAGCTTTGCTAGCTTAAGTGCTAAAATGCGCTCGCGCCTCCTTTGTTCTATCACTGAAAAACTCTTTAAAAACATACTTGTTTGTTTAAAAGCGTTATATTTCATAAACATGCATTTTAAATTAACAAAACATTTTAATTTTTACTTTTATCCGTAAACTAAGATATAATTATAAGACTCGATATTGTTTTGTTCCTGCCGTCGCCGAAATTAGAAAAACAAAATGGCTGCCGGTGGTGTAACACAAAAAAATTACCCTAAGATTTGGCGAGCGACCAGAATAAAGTTAAAGGATAGAAATCGGCATTTTCAAAGTTATACGAGTTATTAATTGGGGGGAAATATGAATGTTGGTAAGGGCTAAAACCAACTTTTCATGCTTAAATATTCCAAAGATTTCTTTATATGCTACAGCTAAAGATTTTTCTATGGAGAGTCAAGTTTGATGGCGGAAAAACTGCAAACTAGACATCTAAAATAATTTTTAATATCTTGAAAAACTTTTATATTTATCCATCTACAGAAAACCAGCAGTTAAGCTCGTTTTCCTTCAAGGAACATTGTACTTACAGTGTAGAAGTATGTCTATTTTTAACAATTAGTAATAATTGTTTTAGTAAAGGATAAATTAAGTTTATGTTGTCCGAGCGAGTTGCAGTTATAATAAGTGCAGATAAGGAGAAGTCAGTTCTCACAGTCTGTCTGGTGAATATTTTTGCACGTCTTTGCTCTCATCTTATGCAAGGTAAACCCGAGTGAGTAATTTTCACCCTAAGAGTGCTTGGATAATTGTATTTTTCGTAGGTTTCCATGGCATTTCGGTGCTTAATCAGATAAAACACTTTAAACACAGATTTAACAGAATACATCAAGAAGAAATTTGTTTAATGTAGCTCATGATTATGACATACCATAACAAAAGTTTTCTTTAAAATACCTGAGCTTTTACATACAATATTTAAATATTTTTCAGTAATGTTTAGCTCAGAAATGGCCTCTTAGCGCTCTTGTGAGTCTTCTGTCCACTAGATGGCGCATTAAGTAAATAAATCACAAGTTTTCAGCTGTTTTAGCACTCTTCTTTAAAATGTTAGTGTTATAAAACCATTTTTGCCAATTTTTAGTAGCACTCATTATCATATAGTTCAGAACTTTATCATGTTTGCCTAATAGCAACAACTCATATTATGGTTAAGGAAACAGACCCAGATTTGTTTATTAATCCCAAAACCAGCTGCTTCCTCCTCTGGATGTTGGAGAACTTTTGAAACCAGAATTTGCAATTCCCTATTCCTGATTTGAAAAACCAACAAGATCAACCCTAGTTTGGATGTCACGTACGGAAAAGTTTGACCCGTGTACACACAGAGATCATGGGTTTTGGGGGGGTTTTTTCAGCTGTGAAAACTTCCATGAACAAGCATTTCATTAAATACATTGAGATCAGACATTTGTACAAAAATATTCAAATACTTGTGATTTTGTGTCCTTTATCATTTTTATCTGCTCACACTCACTGCTGCATACTTTATTAACCATAAACACTGATAATACATAAGATTGTTATGATCCGTGTGTTTGAGTGTTTATTTTTGACATTTTCTGTGCTTCTGTCCTGTTTCCTCTGAGTCTCTGTCCTGTCCTCCCCGTTGATTGTCCCCCAGGTGTGTCTACTTACCTGATTACCCTCCCTGTGTATTTAAACCCACCTGTGTCTGTGTTCTTCGTCGGGTCCTTGTCTAACATTGTCAAACCTTTGCCTGTTTCCTCGTGTCTCCAGTTGTTCCTTCGTGCTGTTCTGCTGGATTTATTTTCATTAAATTTATTATTTTTTCATCTACCTGGGTCTCAGCGTGCGATCCTCACTATAACCACACCGCTTCATGACAAAGATTCATAAATTTTAAGATTAATCTAAAAATATATTTCCTAGAAAAAAATTATGAAATTTTTAGGTCTAAATGTTGAAACTTTGCAAGGAAAATACTAGGTATTTTTGAGATTTAAAACATTTTCTAGAGAAAAAAATTTAAATTTATGATCTCCAAAAGCCAAAAATTTGCCTGAAAACTTTTTCTAAGAAAACAATGGCAATTATTAACTTGAAAAGTTGAGAATTTGCTAGATAATGCTCAGAAATGCTCAGAGATTTCCAAGAAAAACTTTGAAATTTATGAGTTTTAAAAGTTTAAAACTTTCAAACATTTCTGAGATTAATCTAAAAAAAATCTTTAGTTTTTTTTTTTTTTTTACTTTTAGCATTCAGGAAGGTTCTTGTTTTTTCTAGAACATTTCTGAGATTAATCTCAAATATTTTTTTATTGAAAATTTTTGACTCCATGTTTTTTGAGAACAATGTGCTTTTACAACCATTTATGCTTCAGAGCTGCAAATTTCTTTAGTATAATCAGACAATTTTTTAAATCAGTAAACACCACAAACATTGTTTTATTTTATAGTTTTATTTCCCTTTAAATCCAAATGAAATCAGTAACAGATTAGCAAGCAGAAATAAACTAGCCTTCTGTTTGTAAACATTCATTGTCACTTTTTAAGCCTTGTTATTAAAAATCAATTTTTATCAGCTCCTTTAGGAGTATTAAGTGTGCAAGGAAGTTGCTTTTGGTTAAACAAACACAAATCTGCATATCTAGAGGTTTAATATATAAAACCTAAATAGGGTTAGAACTCTTCTATGAGATGAAAATGTCTTATGGCTTTTTCCCGACTTTTATTATTCAACAGTAAACCAAGCTTGTTAAAATATTTTTTTTGTATGATGATTTAGAAACAGATGAAAGTAAATATCTTATTTTTCTTAAAACTCTCTCAGACGATTAAAACCAAACATAAAAAAACTGTAAAATATGGTTTAAAAATAAAACTGGCAAAGCTGGTGCAGAGTAATCTCTGGAGAGTTTCTCCCTTGTTGGAGGAATGAAAGGCACTTTGGAAGCAGTCAGAGAAACGGCAGAAGAAGAAGAAAAACATCCTGAAGCATAACAGAAAGGTGGCAGCGCTCCTTTAGTAGGGAGGTGGGAGATCGTTTTGCAGCTCCTGGTACTTTGGTGGTCCTGGAATGAAGATGGTGGGAACTTTGTAGACGACGGGGGTTTTGTTGGGATGACGCAGCTGGTGGATCATGATGGAGGACAGAATCATGCCCAGAACCTGAACCATGAGGAGGAAGATGAAGTATGAAATGTTTTTATTATGGTCATTTACATGGAAATATTGCATGATTTTATCATAGCGTAACATTTGTGACTTTATTTACTCAGAATTAACTCTTAAAGGTGACCTGTTATGCTTCGTTAAACAGGCCATGATAGGTCTATGGCCTATACAAATCATGTTGGTTACATTTTTTGCATACAATTATTCTTAGATAATGAGACTTTAATTTGCTCAGGCCTGTCTACGTTTACTGTTTAGGGCCTCTGTCACTTTAAATCCAAAGATGATGCTGCTGGCCACAACTCCTGACTCAACATGCTGAACTCTACATAGGTTGCTAGGTAACAGGCTGGGGTTGCTAGGTAACAGCACAATGCCAGTAAAATGTGGATTCTTATCTGGAGATTTTTGAAAGGACTCATTTTCAGACTCCAAAAATGTTAGTTTATTACCAAAAAATAAACTAACATTTTAACATTTTCTTTGTGGGTTTTTTTAAAGCATCTTGGCTGTTTTTCACAGCAGTAGTGGCAAAATAGAAGTACAAAAACATGAAAAATGCTAATTTAGTATAATAAAATTGCATCATTTGTGTGTGATTTCATCAGGGGGGCAATATTTCTGGCCTTAAATGTACATCTGAAAGTTTATTTACTCCAAATTAACTTTTGTTTAATCCATTTAGGTTCCTTCTGGTGCATCTGGCGCCAACACAGAACAGTCTGTTAGAAAAACAATCCTGAAGGACGTGGTAGGATCTGTTAGGACCTGTTCTGTCCTGATGCTTCATAGATCTCAAATGTTTCCTTTAAAGTGAAACATTTCAGAAACCTTGAGCATGAGAGTAACTGCATGCTCAAGGTTTTATCAGCCGGGATGGTTTGTTTACATTCCTGGTCTCCATGAGAGGCATCCAACCTTCAGATGAGATTCTAATGGATTATTTATTTACATTAATGAGCCCACTCAAAAGAAGACTGGAACATATCTCTAAACAGTTTAGTTTAAACAATATCTGCTACTTAAAGTTGTACATGTTTAATGTTTCTTTTCTCAAGTTTAAGAGCTATTTGTGATTGTTTAACTTATTTGTAAGGGATCGTGTTGTAAAGTTGTAATTTGTGAGATTTAAAATTACTTTAAAGGTGATTTCACACCTGATGCTCTGGTAGTCAAAAATTGCAACATTTGCTACATTTTCAGCTTTTTGAAAAACCTGTTCCCCTCCTCACCTACGGGGGAGCTACAGCAAGAGCCACTACAGGAAGCAACTTGAAAACCTCTAAAGAAGACATTGAGTGCAAGTTTCTTCTTCATGAAATCCAAACAAAAATGGAGTGGCACCAGATTTCAGCGTCTGGAGGACTTCTCTTTTGTTTTTGGCTAAAAAGGTGTCCTCGCTAGCAGGACACATTTCTCCTGCTAGCGATAAATTAGTGTATTCTTTTTGGTTGTATTTACCCAGAATACCCTGACCAGCAGTCCGCTTCCTGCTTTTGGAGTGATCTCCAGTCAGCTTGGCATTCACATATTCATTTGAATCGCGCCAGATTTCACTTCAACCAAACTTTTTTGATCGGCACCAGAGCAGAGTCAAGTCAAGTGTGCAAAATGCCTGGTTAGACCAATCCCCGCCTTCAAGGCGCAGCTCCTCCTCCACTCAGCTCCTTCAGACTAGCCAGAACCAATTAGCAAACAACTAGGGGAACTGCTGAGCTCATTATAGGAACTACTTCTCAGAGCAATGCTGGTAAAAATGCTAGTGTTAATAGAGGAGCCAAGTTGTGATGACTTCCTGAAGGCGGAGTTTCAGAAAGAGCTTGAGCTTCTTAAAGAGACAGAGACCCAATTTCAGAGTGTTAAATTAGGAAGTTAGCTTAGAAAAGTAAATTTCATATATGTAGCATTTCTAAAACAACTGAAGGTTATTTGGTTGTGCTTGAAAATGCGTAATACTGCCCCTTTAGGATTTTTTTTAAGGATGTGTGGACACCCAAACAAACCAAACTTTCTAGGCTAACAAGCTAGTGTTTGATTATAGCAAACCAAACAGGGTTGGTGTGAATGCTCCCTGGAAGAATGTTTTGTGTATTTTTTGAGACAAAAGGGTGAACTCACAGCCAGAGCAGCCAGAGTGAAGACGACCCCCAGTGAGATGTCGGCCACCAACAGGACGTAATGCATCAGGATGGGGAAACATGGCTGCCGGTGGAAAGGAGAAGCAGCAGTTACTTTATCTGATCCATTTCACTTTCAGGTTGGTCAATGAGCTCCAGCTTACTCACCTTACTGTAGATGGACCTGCTTTGCTTCAGAAACTGGAAGAGACGTAAACATAAAGTCATGAGTGGCTCCAGGTCGAACAGAAATGTGAATCAGATCACATCTGAGCGCTGACACTCACAGGGTAGCGGTTCATGCCAGGGACCTGCTTGCATGTATCAGATTCCTCATCCAAGTCAGAGGGGCAATCGCAGGAGGATGGGATGTCTTCATTCCAGTCTGTGTAGCTAAACAGGCCACAGCAGTGCAACTGAAACCACAGAAGAAGGAGGAGAGTCAAAACAAACCATCATTCCTCCACCGCCGTGCAGGACATGTGAGGTGGTTCCCACTGGAGCTACTCCACATTAACTGGAAAAACTCTGGAATGATACAGATTATTGCTGAAACGATTAATCGGATTTGTCACGATTAATCAATAATTGAAATAATCATCAACTAATTTAGTAATTGATTAATCGTTAACTTACAAAAAGGTCATTTGATTAAAGAAAACAACACTCAAAGCAGTAATTAAGTTAAAACTGTGCAAAAATAAATATATATTTTGCATTTAAGATAAAAAACACCTTTGATTGTAAAAAAGAAAAAAAAAATCTCTACCTTGTTCTAATTCACTAAAGGAGTGACATTGCATTTTGAGCAATAAAATATATTTATTTGCTTATTCAACAATGGAATTTAATATTTGTTTATTTGCATCTTTTAATGCATTCATAATATTGTAAAAAAGCCTTAACTGGTTAAATGAACGTGTCAATTCTTTATCTGATTATTTGTCAGAATATTCGGTTACTAAAATAATCCAGATTACAACGAACACAGATTTTTCTGCCACCAGCATTTTTTTTTCTGGTTGTTTTCTTAACTTTTAGACAGGTTTGATGCGTAACCGTGGCAACAAAGTGTTTATAGAACTGGGAGCAGCAGATTAGCATCTACAAAAGCTAAAATAACATCAGGAGTTGAAATGGAGGCTTCCTGGAAGCACAGCGGCCCCAAACTAATTACTGCATCCATTTTCTTTATCAGTTTTTGCAAACTTTTCTCCTAAACTTGCCTTTGCACGAGTCTGATTTAAATCAGATTGCCATTGGCTGAGCTGCTTGAACTAATAATCAGTTAATCAATGCATATCAGCAGGATATCTTCAGTTCTTATTGTGAGTGTAGCTTTTATTAGTTTCACATCAACCTTTTACTGCAGGACGATAAAAACATTTCTGCAGGAAGTATGTCATTGTACTTTAAGTGAACGTCTGACTGTGAAACCTTCTGGTTTGGTTAAAAGTTTAGATGTCGGCCATGTTTGATGGTTGATGTTTACATCTCTGAAGATTTTATGTTTTAAAGTGAATCTAAAAATTTATATGAATAAACATAATCTTCTGAGCAAAGTAGAGAAAATTTTAATTATTTATAATTTAAAGAACCATGCTGGCCTCAGTCCAAAAATGTCTGTACGCTGTCAGCTCTCAAAATCAAATTAAAAAAAAAACATAATGACAAAAAATAAATAAAATATTTTTGTCTTTCTTTTGTGGCATTCTTGGTTCCACAAAGTTGGATCTTTATGAACCAACTAAAAAATTATTTTTTGCTAAGATTGGCATGAAATTAATTAAATACAAATGAATTAAGCTCGAGAAAACCCTGTTTTTTCTTCTTGGGTAGAAAGAATAAAACAGATCAAACTTTTGATTTTGGTTTCTGTTCAGTGGAAGTGAATGTGGGTGTGGCCGCACTCTGAGTCACCCTTCAGGAAAACAGAAAGCAAAATGGTAGAACAAAGTTTTATAACGACTGAAAGCCAAACAACAGGAGCCATTCTGTCTCCTGTTTTGTTAATCACATAAACCCTGAATGGTTGGTTTGAGGAAAAGTTGGTGACTGAGCCGGTCATTCTGATGAAGTTTTTGGAATATTTTAAAATGTGAGATCTTGGGTTTCAGAATTACCCAGAAATGAGAAAACAAGTGAATGAGGTCAAGCCACACATCAGAAAAAGTTTGAAAGTGTCAGACGCCTCTGCAGCTTGTTTTCGAACCATTTCCTTCTCAGGAGGTTCCATTAAAATATCTTAAACACCTTCAGTTCTTCTATGTGAAAGAGGAATGAGTCTCACATTAGTCTGCATGCTGTTGACAAAGTGCTTCTGTGAGATCGTCGCCATGTTGAGAGGCAGAAGTTCACTGAACTTTTCCTCCAGGAATCCCTCCACCTGCAAACCAGCAGAGATTCATTCAGAGGCAGAAACAACACAATGCAGCTCAATCAGACACAAATTCAAAATAGAAAAGTCTTTACAATATGACTCTTTAAAATCCTATTCTAATTAAAATAGGTCTGAAAGCAACAATTTATGTACATCTAATCCTAAATAAAACCAAATTTGAATGTTTTGTGTCAATAAGCAGAGGTGGGCACCAACTAAAATGCTAAAGCTAAAGAGCTAAACATTAGTTCTACTGATTCTAAAGCACTATAAAAACACAGCATTTACCAAAAGCTGAAAGAGCTAGTCAGCAAAATCGCAAAATAAAATAAAAATCAGCTCTGTTCATTTTCTCCATCTTAAAATAGATAAATATTTAAAAATCAGATTTTTCTGAAACATTTTCTATTTAAATTAGGTCTGAAAAAAACAGTATTTAGTATTTGCTAAAGCTTTTAAGTTAGCAAAAAGCTAAATTGCTAAATGAGTTAGTGCTGCTAATTTGATCTATTATGCAAAAGAAACATTTTTACAAATGTGATTTCTTTAAAATCATTTTCTAATTAAACTAGATCTGGAAACAACAATTTCTCCGCAATTAAACCTGAATAAAAACAAATTTGAGTTTTCAACAAGCAGTGTTGGGCTAAAAGGTTAGCTATGCTAACACCAGAGCACAAATCATAAATATTATTTCCACCGACGTGACGTTCCAATTAGGAGCTCCGCCTGGAGGAGAAGGGATTTTACCTGAGGACGAAGAACGGCGGTAGGGATTCCTGATCGGATCATCACCAAAGACCCGATGACCATGCAGACCAGGAACTGCAGAAGAAAAACAAACAATTTGAACCAGAACTACACAACAACACCTAACCTGAGAACCAAATGAATACATCCTGGTCATTCTTAAGTTATTAAGCTAACTTGCATAGATTTAACAAACAATTTCACTAAAAAAGTGTCACCGAAATGTACTACAAAGTGTAAACATGGAAGAAAAAACAAAAACAAATCATCTGTTTTGACCTCTGTTTTGAAATAAAGATCTCTGCATAATGCAATAGCTCAGATGAGATCACTGGAAACTCCAAACTTGCAACATCCCGTTTCATCTGAAAACGCACTCACCACAATCAGAGAGATCTTGTGCTCCTTGTACGCGCCGTAGGCTCCCAGCAGGCCGAGCAGCATGGTGACGGCTCCCATGATGTACAGGCAGATGAGCCCGTAGGTCCGGTTCTCAATCTGCAGTTATACGTTTAGATTTTTAGCTCAAATTGAGTTTTTCCAGTTAAATAAACAAAGTGTGAGCGCTTACGTCGTCATCTTCACCGTTGGTGACGATTTGGGCAAAAACAGTGAGGCAGAGGATGATTGCTCCGACAAGCTAGAAAAAAACATTTCATTAATTTTAGACAAAGATTAATTTTAAAACTCTTTAAACCACAGATTCAGTTTTAGTGTGAAAGCTACATAAAATCAGCTTATTAAATGTCCTAGAGCTGAAATTCCATAAACAGAATAAATATTTTGCAGATAATAAACTGCTTGCAGAACAAATTTCATCAAATTATGGAAAATAGCTTTAGAAATAACCAGTTTTAATAACTTTTAGATGATAATTATCATTTTTCAGACCGCAAACTGTCACTGTAATGATCCGGAGTCCTTGTGGGATATTTTCCTCCAGATTTATCAATCATATTGAAAACTGGAGATAATCTGAGACACTGTAGATCCCAAAAAAACTAATAAATGCACAATAATAACATATTTAAAGTTGTGGTGTGATAACAAAAAATGAAACATAGAAATTGATTAACCTCTTATGATTTTCTCTGGATCAAACTTATTACCTCATAAAACCACCTGCCCCACGTCTGACTTCAACATCCTTCTTAAGCTCATAAACTCTGACATAAATACAAGTAAACATGCTAAATATCACTAGAAAGGTGTTTGTTTTTTGGGGGTTTTTTTTTGCTTTGAGCTGATTTATGTTAGCTTAGTAACTATAAATGCTTTGAAATATCCAACCTGCAACTCCACAGCTTACCTTACAAAGCATGTAACTATTTCCCTGAATAAACAGGAAAAGCAGGTTTGAACGCAAAGCTGAAGTGTGCGGCAGATGCCTGAACATGTCCTGCTCTGAGCAAACATTGGTGTTAGCAGGTAACCCCAGTGCAGATAAAACCAGCAGGTTTTATAAACAATCATAAAAAGAAGAAGAATTAACTTCTGTGTACTTAAACAAAGAAGGAACAGAAACCATCTTAGCTCAGGGCTAAGCAGTTATAAAACTTGTATTGTCTTGCAAAAAAATTTCATTTCAGGAGGAAGTGGAATGAAAACACCTGCAATGCTCGGTTGTTTTATGTAAGAGATGGGAAAAGTTTAAAATGAAAGTTAAAGTTAGTTTATGTCGCACTTTTCTTTAAAGAACTGACTAAAATTGAGCAGCTTTAGTACAAAACATAAAAAGAAACAAAATGCAGTGAAGAAGTGATCTGCAGGTTTTATGAAAACAAAAAGGAGGAAATGCATTCAAATTGTTTTTGGCAGTGAAACAACTATTCATTGTCTTACTAAAAAATAATGTAATACTGAAATGGGTGACTCAGGAGTCATAGGTTTCATTTATGAAAACTTTCATCTACTCAAAACATCTTTAAAGTGTAGTTTAACATATTTTGTTATTTTTGAGCAGCTTATGCTTTTTATTCATCCATAAACCTGCAATATTCAAAAATATCGTGTTTATTATCATTATTTGGTTGTTTTATAAGGTTTACTGTTAGAAGCCATATTAAGAGTTAAACTTTAGTTTTTAATGCAGGGTCTGAGTCAGAGTGGACAAAAAGTTCAACTTTAATTTAAAAAAGCGTTAGCGAATTACAAACTGTAAAACGAATCTGTATTCAGTCTACAATAATCAGATTACCATTTACATTTTGAACCAAACGGACTGAAGGTCCTAATTTCTACACGGAACTGAAACTTCACCACATGAATTTATTAAAAATGAGGACCATATATTACTTTATTTATAAATTACTAGCATCAAATACAATTTTTTTAGCCACAAACTTTTACTATGACCGTTTTTAAACGGTTAAACTGGTTATTGGCGTTTGTTAAATTAGTATAAAGGGCGCTAACCCCATAAAGCTTTAACTACGCACTTTCAATTCTGAAAGGTTCTGGATCTTTTTAAAACACCCAACTTACCGCGAAGAACAAGTTGAACCCGATGAAGGTCCGCTTGAGGCAGCTGTTTATCTGGGCCATGCCTGCAGCACCGAAAAACAAAAAGAACTTTCTTTAACTGCGAACTTCGAGTTCTGGAGAACCGCGACCAAGTCACAGCGATGACAAAAGCAGAAGCAACAAGTCTGGACTTGGCTCAAATACGGAGGGGGCGGGGCTTCCGGTCACCTAGCCGGAGTTTAGCATGGTCACTTCCGGGAGCTGCTGAAGCTCAAGATATCAAGACGTTCTCCGGAAAAAGGAGTGGAAAATTCCCGACATTACGAGCTATGAGTGTCAGGAACTAACAAAATGATGCGGTCGAGAGTTAAGAAGGAGGAGTTATTTCTTTCTTCCACCATTTTCATCCATGGAAAGCAATGAAAATACATTATAGTGTTGTTTGGTTTGTTTTGAAATAGGAGTTTTTATTCACGAAAATTAAACGTAAGTCTTTCCCCCCCCAAAAAAAAAGTTACTGAAGTAAATGTAGTTGAGTAAATGTAACAAGTCACTCCCCAACTCTGTTTAATTGGAATAATTTAGTGTGGTCTTTAGCTGATACAGATGAGCACTTTCTGCACTTTTTAAGATTTCCAGTGACAAATTGACATTTTTTACACAAAAACAGGCATGGGCATTTATGAGCTTTGACTAAACACAGTGATGTTTCTAAAACAAGTTTTAGAATTTGTTGTTGGGAATAATCTGAAAATAATTTTCAGAGCAACAAAATAAAACAGAATGAACCGAACTATATCTTAATAGAGTTAAAAATGTCTAATGTTAGTTAAGTAAAACACAGCCTGAAACAAACTGGTGCTATTCAGCACTATTTGAGTAAGCAGTTCAACTTCACCCTGGTTCCATTAAACATCTTCCGGCTCCATTTTGTCGCTTGTTGTAATGCAGGATAAGGATGACTGATTGAAAGGATCCCATCTCTGCAGCTCAAGTGGAGAATAATTACAATCTAATTAACTAATTTTCTTTCTTTAACAATGTACACTTTCTACTCCTTCATTTAAACAACAGATTAGCACAAGATAGAGTTCTCTTTATGAGAATATTACTTTCTCGTAAAGAGAACAAATGCTCCAATAATCTGGAACAAACTTCCCAAGAGCAAAATCCCAAATGCTTAGAGTTGCCTTTGATTTATAACAACTGGAACATTGATCAACATATCTGATGAGTAATTGCTTGATTATTTTGATGTCACTTGGCAAAATGTAACGTTTACTGCTTGTTTCATAACTGTTATGTTTTTATGATGCAAAGCACTTTGAACTGCCTTGTTGCTGACAAACTTGAGTTCAGAGGATTTCTGCTCCTCTTTCACACAGGAAGTAGTCAGCTGCGGTTCACCACTTCCTGCTCAGAACAACTCAAGCAGGGTCTAACTGTAAAATGATTCATTTTAATTTCAGAAGTTTTGAAGCACAAACACTCAGACTTCCATCACTGTAAAATAACTTATTTTATTTTGTTTAAAAGTGAGACAAACAAAGCCATTTATAGGAATCAAACATGCACAGTTTAACTTCTCTGTTCAGGGAGAAAAGGAAAATCCAAAGTGATGAAGAGGAGCAGAGCCAAGCGAAGAAGATTCCTCCGATAATCAGTAATAATAATAATAATAATAATGGCACATCAACAACACGTTGTTGTTCATTTTTCTGTTTAAATGTGGAAAATATTTTTGAATCTTGGAGAAATAAGATGTAATTTTAGGGCAGAATCTGAACATAAAAGCTGAAGCTCTGATTTTGATTTTGACAGAAATAAACATTTTAGGGTTTTATTTCGTAAACCTTTAGTTACACAAAATAAATCAGACATAAAACACCAATGCAAACATGTGTAGCTGGAGATAGACTACTTTTTTCTTTACATCTTTTATCAATCATTAAAATATCTGACAACTGATCATTATTTCCATCTATGTTTGATTTTCTGTCACGTCTTTTAAAGTTACAAATCAGAGGAGCAACATGTGATCAGAAATCAGTTTTTTACAGTGTATGAAATTTAATAAACGATAAATCCTGGCGTTAAGTTTCCAGTTCACTTCCTGATTAAACATGGAGTTATTTAGATGAGTGCAGCTCTAACTGGAGCCCTTAGAAACGTTTTTACTGGCTGTTTTTAGTTTGATTACAGGGCAAGTTCAGAGCTTTTTCTTTCTCGTTCTGTGAAGAAACCCAGCTGCTTTATTTCTGCAGTTTTTCTGAGCATGCTCAGTAGCTCCTTGTTTCAGAGACGCTTCAACTGTGAATGCGTTTGAGGTTTTCCTGCCAACAAACCGATTAAAAGAAAACTCTGCCACCTCCGTCCAGCAGGTGGAGCCGTCGCGCCACCGAAGGTTAATAAAGACACAGCAGCTTCACTCCCAAACACAAAGAAAGAAACCAGGAGCCGCCATGTTTAATGTCACACAGAGAGACGGGTTACAGAGATCAACGTGCGACAGAAGCACACTCGGATAAATTTTATTCTGGAGCGAACACAGACCAAGAACTTAAATATGATTTCCCATGATCCTCAGCAGCAGAGGCGAAGTTTATTTTCAAGCGGACGAACTGGATGGCAGACGGATAAATGTATGTGTTGGTTTCATGTCTGCAGGCAGTGTGTGTGTGTGTGTGTGTGTGTGTGTGTGTGTTAGCCAGAGGAGCAGCATCCTCCGGCGGGCGTGGCCTGCGGCTCGTCGTCGACTATCTGTACGCCCCGCCTGTTCGATGCTGATTGGCTGGCTCCGTTGCCCTTTGCTCTCTCCTCCGCCTGAGCTGTCTCCATCATGCCTGATGGAAAAACAGAAAAAAAATTAGAAAATTTTACCTGCAAAGTTTTCAGCTGGAGCTGGACTATAAATCGAATTAATCAATAAATCGAAAATAAAATTTTGGGAAATGATAAACAAATTAATTTTAAATTAACTGACAATTTTTTTTATTAAAAAAAAGAGAAAGTGTAGTTTTCTTGAAATTATAAATTGTTAGTTTTTTTAATTATAAATTTGAAGCTTTTTTTTATTTTATTTTAAGTTTTCAACATAAAGAATCCGTTCAACATGAGGAACTTTATGCTTGATACAAACTCGCAAGGCTGAACTATTGTGCATTAAAAAACATCCCAGTTATTTCTGTATGTTTGTACTACATATTTTATACTCATTTAAATATAATTATTTATTTATTCTTTGACAGTTGCTATTTTTTTATTTCTTTGAGCTTTCTTGCACAATTAAATTTTTATTCTGAAACGAACATAAATGGATAAATGTGTGTGTTGGTTTCATGTCTGCAGGCAGTGTGTGTAAAAGAAGTAGTAAGATAATTATTTCGTAATCAGTCTTGTCCTACTGATTTCTTATTTTCTTGTTTTTAAATCCTTGTTTGAACTACATAAATAAATGAAATGTCAGACTGAGGTTCAGACTCACGTTTACACAGATCCAGGAACAGCTCCTCTATGCCTTTATTTAGCTTGGCTGATGTGTGGTAGTGTTTGGCTCCCACCGACTCTGCATAGCTGCAAAAGAAGCAAGAGGTCAGAGGTCAGCGGAGGAGTCTCGTTGGCACCATCTGTCTGCCTGCAGTGGGAAAAGCGTCCGATTTACTCCAGTTCTCACCTCTCAGCGTCTTCCACTGAGACGTGTCTGTCTTTGTCCAAATCTATTTTATTACCTGCAGAGACACAAACGATTTTAAAACACTGCAGCAACAAGCAATAAAACAATTAATCAAATGACAAATTAAAACGAGATTAATCATTTCCATTTGAATTATTTATTATTTTTCTCTTTGAGAAAAAAAACTGGATGACAAAATTCTTCAGTCTGATAATTATGTTTACAGAAACATCATAATCCATTTTATTCATAGTTTCGGCTGTGTGTTCTTTATTTCCACTTTATTTATTGTTTTTGGTTGTTGTGTGTTCTTTACTAAATTAAAGTTTATTTGTCTTTAAAAGGGGAAACTTGCATTATTTTACCATTATTAATATGTCAGTTGAAATACAAACAATATTATTATTTATCACAATTATTATTGGGACAATTTGTCATCCAGCAAAATTTGTTTTGCTATACAGGCGCAGAAATAACATGTTTATGTATTTGCAAAATGTCACAGAAGATGTGGATTTATAAAAATAGGAGTTTTAGACAAAAACCAGCAAACATTTGGTTTAAACGACAATAATTAGAGCTTAAAATAAAAAATGTATTCTCTTTTATCTAAAAATATTTAATTTAATCCTTTTTAGTTGCACATAAAACCTAAAAAGGTTTTAAACATGTTAACATGTTTAATTAAAGTTTCTAAACGTGGAGCCTGAGAGCCAATAGATGGTTAAAATGAAGCCAGATTTATGGGTTAGAATGGCCTACTTAAAGTCCAGACATAAATCCAACTGAGAATCTGAAGTAAGACTTGAAAACTTTCACTCTGACTGAGCTTCAATGGTTTTATAAAGAAAAACAATCAAATTTTTGTTTAGAAACTTTAAAGTTGGTGGAGAAAAACCTCAAAGGTCCAGAATCCAAAAAACAAGCCACAATTTAAAGATGTTAAATAAAAATAAAAAAATAAAAAAAAATGTTGAAAACTGAATCCCGTTTCCAAACCGCAGATTTAATCTGGTCCGAACACATGACGGCCACAGTTTAATCCAGTTAAAATGCTGGAAAACGTTTCTGTCCCCCGTGAAGCCGGAGCTGCGGTCGCCATGACAACGGCAGCAACACAACAAAAAACCCCAAATTTTCTCTTTGGCGTGAAATCCTAATGACGGAGCCAGAAAATGAAACTGACACTTTCCTCCTCATTTTTAGATAACTGCTTATTTCTTTTAACAACAATTAGTGATGAAATAAACTCAATAAACACAAAACCGAAGAAAATCACTGAGACTGATTTGTGTTCATGGACATTTTCTGTTACTGAGGTTTTCTATAGATACATTTTCTTGTATTTCATTTTTGCAGTAACTTTGTCAACTCACCTACTATACATAAACAAATCTCGTTTCCCAACATTTTTCTCAGCTCTTTCACCCAGTTCTTCACCTGCAATGACACAAAAACACTGATTAGTTCTGCTAAACCCGTTAAATATAACATATTGTTACAGTTTTTACTTAAAAGCAACTTTCTTTATGGTTCAGGTGAATCTCTGGCCTCGGTGTTGTTAGCATGTTTAATTAAAGTTTTGTAAATCTGGCTTGTTTTAAGTTTAAACCTCAGATGTTTCCCAAAGTGTCCAGCAGAGGGCGCCCTGACTCCACAGGTGAAGATAAACCATCATGACACAAATGTCCCGTTTCTATCTTCATGCTGAATAATTTATCACTTTCAACTAAAGCACAGCTGTTTATGATTATTTTCCAGTTTAAACATCTTATAATAATAATAATAATAATAATAATAATAATAATAATTCAGGAAGACTTTCAGGAATTATGAAAAACTTCTGATCAGGACTTGAACAAATTGAGTCTGGAATCTAAGGAATCTGTTCACAATAAGGAATCAATTCAGTGTCGGGAACTGATTCAACATAAGAAATCAGTTTAACATAAGGAATAATTTAGTATCAAGAACTACTCCAACATAATGAATCTGAACTGATTCCTTATTTTGAACCAGTTGCTGACACTGAAGAGAGTCAGGAAAAGAGATTCCCTAATTAGCAAAACTCTGGAGAGTCATGATTCTGTTCAAAATAAGGAATCAGTTCAGTTGTTGGAAGCAGTTCTCAGTTCGGAGCAGAGGATTGAACGCGGCACTTTTACCTTCTCGAAGGAGTCTTCGTCTGTGATGTCGTAGACTAGAATGGCTCCGTTGGAGTCTCTGTAGTAGATTGGACCCAACGCGTGGAAACGCTCCTGACCCGCCGTGTCCTGCACACACACACAAAAACACAGGTTTCAGTTTGGTACTTAAACGCATCGCAAGCAGCATCAGAGAACATCTCACTCACCCAAATGGCCAGGTTGACCCGCTTCCCTGTGATGTTGAGCTTCTTTGTGAGGAAGGACGCCTGCAGAGGAAGAGGAGGAGTTAATAATCACTCCATTAACCATTAATAAAGAGGAGAGGCAACACTTCCTCCGCTTGGAGCCGTTTCTGGTCACTTAATTCGTCCAGTTCCAGTTAAAATTAGCTAAATTTATCTGTTAGACATGAAATGCTTAAACTTTATAAACTGTGATACTTGATTAAGTTAAATTAACTTATTTAAGTTTGTTTTCATGTAGAAAGTAATCAGCTTCTATGTTTATTTTAAGGAGAATTGTTTGATTTAGAGAAAGGGTTCTCAAAGTAGGGGCAGAGGGCCGTTTGCTGCCACCAGACTGATTTTTTTCGGCCCCCCAACCACAATTCAGAATATATTAGGACAAAACTACAACTTTTAGATTAAAATCTACTTACATAAAACACATCTTTTATTCTATTTTCCACATCTACTCTAAGGTACATCTATAAACATCTAAAGTTCACCAAATCTGCTTTAATTGATGTATTAAAACTTTTCTATACACAGCAACTGTTTTTAAATTAAGACTGATATAAATACTGTTTTTACTACTGAGAATAGACAAAATATTTTTCCTGTTTTTCATGATATTAGCAGAAAAAGACACAAATTTACCAGAAAAAATGTCTTACAATTATGAGGAAAAAAATTGTTATTTAACAGGATATGATGCAACCAGCTCAGTTTGTGGCTCTTCAAAATAGACTCAATTGTTTTGCACAATTAATTCAAAACCCAAACACTGAAAATAATTCAGTGCTAATGTGTTAAAAAATGAGTAAAACTTATACCAAAGTATAACTCCACAAGATGCCCAACAATCCTCATTTTAATAATTTGTTATTTTTTTAGTGGATTTATAAAATTACTACTTTATTCCCCTAATATGACGGTTGTATTCTTGTAATATTATGACTTTATTGTCATAATTAAAAAATTATCGTAGCCTGACTCATATTCCATCATAAAGTTTACCTGAATCAAAGTCCAAATAAAAGAAGCTGTAAAATCCACTTGAAAAACAAGATGGCCGCCCTGGGCGTGCTGACATCACAATGAGAGCAATGGTGGGAAAAAAATAAATAAATAAATAAATCCAATAAAAACAATGTACAAACCTGACCTGGTTCCCCCGGTTCTGTCTGGAGAAATAGACCAGAACTTCAGCAAACTATTATGAGAAAGAGAGACGCACCGATCCAAAATTATCTGTATCGGTAAAATATTGAAATATTGAAATAAATTCTATATTGGGCATCAGTGACTATGGTGATCTATTCAGTCTAATAATTCTATACTTTATTATTTAGAATTCCTAATTGCAATTTCTGAACTATTTGAAAAAAGGCTTGCTGAAGTTTACTTTTTAAATCATTTTTATCAGTTTATTATTTATATTGGCTGTTGTACTTCTAGTTGCACTGACTGAACAAATTCAGGTTTGTGAAGATATTGGTGTGATGAAGTTATTAAATAAATGGTTAACTCACCAGATTTATGACTGTGTTTAAAAAGGAAGAAACATTTAAAGTGAGTTCAGCTGTTTTTCTGTTTCCGTATCAGCCGATGTTAAACCTCAGATATCGGTACTGGAAGTGAAAAAGTGGATCGGTGCACCACTAGCATCACTCCAGCTCTTAAACCATTTTGAGGAAAAGTGAACAGGAAGAAAGTTGCAGCTTAACCAACGTCTGTGTTGAAATGTTCAGCTTGTGCAGCTGTTGAAGCTGCCAACAGATTGCTCAACTCATATCTGCCGGGAAACTGAAACTCAAAGCTCTCAGGTGGGAAACAGGTGGAGCTTCGACGATTTAATCTGAGAGCTTCAGATCCAAACACGCTGCCATTTCCCGTTTATCAGCGTCAGAGGGAGGTTGATGAATCACCCTACAATTTACTGTGATAACGATAATATTTTTATTTTCAGGTCATTTTTAAGTTTTAATGGACTAATAATGCAGGAACACATTCTGAAAGATCAATAAACTTTAAATTATAACCAATATTTAACAATGGAACTGGAAGACATTTTAAATATCCAAAATGACTAAACAAAACAACAAATAAAATGAATTATGAGATCTCTCTAAACAGACTGAGGACTTTTCTCATCCAGTTTTTGGTTAAACGATAAATCGACTTATTGCTTATTGTGACGAGACAAAAATTTCTTGATTAAATCAGCTTCAAGATGACTTTCACATTTGTTTTAAATACCAAAAAGATATTTAGATTCTTCCACAAACTTCCGCCTTTTGCATCGTCGCCGTTTTGAATTTAAATTTTTGATTCCAGTGAAACTTGACCAGATTATTCCTCAAACCTGGATGGATGAGCTCAGAGTGAAACTTTTCTGCAGCAGCTGCTTTTATTGATCCTGAGTGTTTTTATTGCCCATATCAGCAGTTTACTCACACTAAACTGAGCAGCATCCAAATGGCAGCGAGGGGCCAGAAAAACATGGAGTCCCATGACTCAGCGTGGCGTTTCATTAATGCAGAGCTCGTGCTGAGAATGACCCGACGTTCATATGAAGGAGAAAAAAAAAAAAAACAAAGCAAAGCGTGTTGGAAGTTTGTCCAACTTCTCCCCTGATCCTGTGATCTGCCGCTCTCCGTCTGAGGATCAGAGCGGCTCAGTTAATCGTTTCTCTGCGCGCAGCCGGGATGCGGCTCATGTGAGGCGCGGCGCCCTGCGGCGGCGCCGTGTGACTGCAACGGACGCCTCCTCCGCCCTGCTGACATGATGGGAGGCGGACTGCAACTCCCAGGATGCACTTCACCGAGTTCCGTTCAACATTTCCACTGCTTTGGATCATCTGGGCCATTTATTTATTTATTTATTAAGAATTTATTGGTTTATTTTTATTTTCTTATTCATTTAAATACATTAAATTATTTATTTAAATAATAATTTAGTTAAACTCATTTATTTATTATATTTAATAAATAAATGAATTTATTAAATAATTAATTTATTGCAATTTATAATTTTTTTATTGATTTATTTATGTATTAAATGTTTTATGTACTTATTTTTTATTTACTTATTTATTTAAATTAATTGTCTATTAGCTTATTTATTTAGTTATGTACTTTTTTATTATTTTATTTCCCTTTGGGATCAATAAAGTACTTTTGAATTTGAGTTTTATTTTCTTTGTCTCACCCTGAACAGTTTGGTTAATTTCTGGATTTTAACGTCACACATCCTGCAGGTTTGAACTGTGACTGTGTGACTGAATGTCAACGTCAGGATGTTTGTGTCCGATAAGAGAAAATTCAATAAAATGTATTGAGAAAAAGAGAGAAATGTCAGCGAGGGCGGAGGTTAAGCAACGATCACAAGCTTTACGGTCAATATTCACTTCCAACACCTTAAAACTTAGCAGGAACTTCCAAAATTAATCATAATACAACTTTAACATTTTCTCAATTAAATTCAAAAATACTTAAATAATATGAGAATAAAATGAGGTACGTGAATTACAAGAATAAAGTTAATATTGTGACTTTATTCTCTGGTAAAAAAAAAAGGTGTTGGAGTTATTGTTCACTATAATTCATGGTAGAAACAATTTGGGGTCAAAGTTCAGGTTTTATTTGAGATTTTGAGACGCTAATCAGTAGTGTCGATATGATACGATATCGACACTATGATGATCATCATTTATCGTATCATTTATCATGATAAGAATTCCGATTTATTGTTAAGATAAATTCCAGTTTAAAAATGTTTTCTGATGAAGCGAATAAACTGTTTAGTTTATTACGTCCGTTTGCCAAACAGCTGCCTTGAAAAGACGTAAAACTAAACAGTAATAAACTACTCTTATTGTCACTTTTGCCATTATCACAAAATATTGTGGTAAAACTAAGTCCATATTGTACTAATTGGTTGTAAAACCAATACCTTGTTACCATGGTTACGCATCATAATTGTCTAAGAGCAAAAGTCATGTTTGGTCGTCAAACCTTGACGTATTTTGTTAGGATTAGATGTTAGCAGACCCGTCTGTAAAATTCAGTTTTAAATTTCTGCAATGCTCTCACTGGATTTAAGTCTGAACTTTGACTAGGCCATTATAAGCGAACGTTTTGATCTAAACTATACCATTTCATCTCTGTATGCATGTTTATGGTGGCTGAACGTTCGACCAGCTTCAGAAAAATATCCCAGCTAAGGAGATTTATTTTCCTTCCTTAAGGTTCAGATTTCAGGATTGTTTCATCTGAGACGTTCAAACATGTCAACATGCTTTCATCTTTGTAACGTTTTCTTTTTCGTTTTCCCCTAAAATCTGTAGAAAAGTTTAAGTTTCAAAACCCTGAGCAGCAGTTAAACATTTCAAACTGACTGAGAATGAAGAGTCAGAGTTTCAACTCTGATTTACATCCAGAGAATGTCCAGAAAAAAGATCAAATCTAGAGTTTCAAACAGAAACGATGCTAACTATTTCAATCAACCAATTATTTTATGAATGATTTAAGTAATTTCAACAGCAATAAAGCTTCCTGCCCAATGCGAAGACACAGTGGTGTCCGAATAATGATGTGGGAATCCTTGGGAAGGTAACTTTGGAAATCTGTTATTTTTAAACCTCCACCACTTTCCCCCCCTATTTTTAGGTTTCAAAACAAAACTATTGCAAAAAGAGGATGGATACATGTTCATATGAAACAAGAAAAAAAAAAAAACAGTTTTCAATCAAATGACCAGAAAAACTGATCAGAAATAATATTACTGACACTTTTAGTCTCATTCTTTGAATATGAAATTATGAAAAACACATTAGATACATCTATATCGGCCTGGTATGATGACAGATTTTTCTGGATTAGAAATTGTCCCAGAAGTTATTGTGATAAACAATATTGTTGTTATATTGTTGTTTAATATTATAATATTGTTGTTTTTAGACCATTTTGATGGTGTAATTATGCAAGAACACATTCTCAAAAATCAATAAGCTTTAAATTTTGAATGAAAGTTTAACACTGAAACTGGAGGACATTTTAAATATCCAAAATAAACAAACAAAACAACAAATTAAATGAATTATGAAGTCCCTGTAGCTAAAGTTGATATTTCTGTCTTTAGCTTCTGTTTATTTCTGTGCATTTATCTCACATTCGGTCTGATTCTGGGTGTTTCCTCCTGACAAGGTGGCGTTTTTCCTCTCCACATGCTTTTCTTTCTAGTTTACTTTGAATAATAAATTGAACTGGGTTTGTTCTTTTATGATCACACCGCTGTGCCAGTGAAAATGTAAATGTTATACAAATCTTTACAGCAGTTGGACATGTGAGGCTCCCATTAATATTATTTTTATGGGAGAGAAGCGAGACCGGACTTTCCCCTCTCCGCCCGGACCTGCTGTGGAAGTGGATCCAACACTCCGATCCGAACTGGAAGTGAAACCGGATCCGTTCCCTGGTCTGGATGAACGTAAACAACTCTCACAAACACCTGACTGACCCCCCCGCTCTCCAGCCAGAGAGCCCAGCACCGGGCGGCTGGGGATAATCAGCACCCCGGTTCGGCGGGATTCGGTTCCTCCCGGACCGTCTTACCTGCAAGGTTGTGATGTGTTTGTCGTTGAATTTGTTCTCGCAGTATCTCAGCACTAGCGACGTCTTCCCCACGCAGCCTTCCCCCAGTAGGACCACTTTAAAGGAGTAGGTTCTGCCGCTGGTTCCGGCCGCCCCCGCTGTTGCCATGGTGTCACTTTATTCCCCCCCCAAAAAAAACAAAATCCTCGAGTTTTCCTCCAGAAAAACAGACGTTTGTTTCCGAGCTGCTAACAATGCCAACTCCGTCAGAACCGTGCACCGACTTCCGACTTTAAAAAAGAGGCTAAAATCATCAGAACAGCTCCCTGACAGCTCACACAACCCGAACTTTTAACGGTATCAGTCCGTAGCTGAAAGGAGAATGGGTCTAAAATCGGAACCGGATCGTTCTTCTTGATTCTTACGCCTTCTTTCCCCTAACTAATGGCGTCAGTCTGAGTTAGCAGCTAGCCGGCTAGCTTTAACCAAGATGGTTAATTTACAACACGATGAGTCACTGTACGAATATTTGAACGCTGGTCGTTTCGGTTAGTGGCGTTTCTAAGCCAAATTTACACGGGGCGTAGTGGGGGGGAGGGTTCAGGAGGCCACAGAATTTCACAATATATTTAGTGAGCCAAAGAACCACTTAAAGCTACAGAGTTGAGGGTTGCAGATGTTTTTCAATACAACTAGAGCTAATTAATACTGATAATTATAATAAAAACAATAATAATACATTTTATTTGTAGAGCACTTTCTTAAAAACTAAAATACACTTTATAGGAATCAAGCAAAGTTACCAACAGAACACTTATGTACATCAAGCAAAATGTACATAAGTACTATGTGCTATGTGCTATGCCCAGCACATAGCACTGGGCATTAAAAAATTAAGGTCATTTTTAAACTCATTGTTAAAGTAAAATTATTAATGTAAAAATTAAATTGGTCTGATGGCCAATTAGCTACGGTTTCTGTGATTTATCTTTGCACTTTAAAAAAATATATGAATGTTTTTTTTTAGCATTTTTATCATGTTCAAAAAAGTAAAAAAAAAATATAACAATCATTTTGCGGTGATTAATTATTATACAAGTGTAAGCTACATCATAAAGCAGTAAGTAAATTGTGATGTTAAAAGTGTGATTAAAAGAAAATCACTGAATCCAGAGCTTAGAAGTGGCAGCCGAGTGAGACATCTTCACTTTAACCTACTCTCTGCTGTATCACGTGATACGGGCCGTCAGAGCTGCTGGAGCTTCTCACGTTGACAACAGGGAGAAGGAGGAAAAAATGGAAAAAACCCAAGGTCCATTCTTTTTTTTTTTTTTTTTTTTTTTAAGTTTATTTGATAGGGACGGACACACATTGACATAGACAAACTGAATAAAACAGCAGTCCCATGTTTGCATCATGGTGCAATAGCAACAGCTAATTCGCCACTTCGTAACCCCGTTTCGTAACCATGAGTGTCCATTTCGTACCTATGCACTTAAACCAGGTGTTTCACTTTATTTTTCGTTGTATTTAAGTATTTTCACTTAAATTAAACGACTATTTATTATTATTATTATTATTATTATTATTATTATTATTATTATTATTATTATTATTATTATTATATAAATGCTCAAATCTCATATAGAATAGAATTATATCTGTTATATCCAGTGATTCAAATTTAAAAAAAAAAAGATTACTCTGTAAACTTTTTGCAAACATGACAAGTACAAGGCGGTGAATCAGGAGATTATTGGAAGAAAAATAACCAAATAATTTTTTAATGTCAAAACTTAAATAATAAGTCGCTGTTTGTTGTGTAAACAAGTTTTCTCTGTGATACTTAAATCGAAAATGAGAATTTCCTGCGAATTCGGGATAAACAAAAACCTGGAAATTTATTGCAATGTTGCAGCTCAACCACTAGAGGTCAGTGTTTCACCATTAAACAATGAATCTGAAACCTAAACGGTAAAACTTCACAAATATTGATAAAATATAAATTACAGTAATTTTAATATTTTGATGATTGAGTGATTTTGATTTTAATAAATAAATTTTCTTAACTAGAGTAAGGAAAAGTGATTATTTTAATTTTTTCTAGAAAGTTTCAAATGCTGCTTTCCCTTAAAGCAGCATTTAAATGTTGATAAAACTAAGTGGTTTAGTTTTACACAGCAATTAATCTGATTTATTTAACAAAAAAATGTGCTTTTACTTTTAAACCTGAACCCATTCTTTACTCATTTTCATTCAGTTGAGTTTTAACTTCAGTAAATGATTTTCCAGTTCAGCTAAAGATCTACAAACATGTCTGAGACAAAAAACTACAACAAAAGGGATTTTATGGTTGACTGTTTCTTTAAATGGACGCTGAAGCTGGTCGTGTTTTTCCTCAGGTCGCCTCATGTTGCATCATCATTGCCTCTCTGAGGGTTTGATAACATCTTCATATCTCACCTTTTCCTGCCCCCCGCCCCTTTGCACATATTTGTAACGTAGAAAGCCTCTCTGTCTGATTTCCATAAAATGCACTGACACAAGAAGTGAGCTGGATTAATCATTAACTTCAGTCTGTCAGATTTCTGACACGTGGTCCTTCAACAAACCTAAAAATAAACTCCTGAAGCCAGATTTTTGTTGCTTATACATATCAGTGAATGTCAGGACCTTAATCTGACAATTACTTATATATTAATAATTAAAATAGTGACATTACATGCTAATTTTGCTTGCAGTTGGATACATTAAGTAGAAGAATTCCCAATTAACAGAGATTAGAACTTGAAAACCTGTCGTAAGTTTAAATAATACAAAAACTGCATGGAGGTAACCATATAAGAAAATAAGGAAAACAGTTGAAATAAATATTTAAATTATTTTAATAAATAAAAAATGTACAAAAAATGATAAGAAATTACATCTCAGATGTAAAAAATACTTATATATAAATATAAACAAAAAAAACTTTGAAACATGAAAAGATAGAAAAAGAAAGCAGATAAACGACTGAAAATATACAAATTGAAAATAACTGGTAAATAAAATGGAACAAAATATGGAAAAGAACAACAGGAAGACAGAAAAATGCAAAATAAATTCAGATAAAGAAAATGATTAAAAAAAACTTCTACGATGGATTCAAGAAATGAAAAAATCTGAAAAGTGTGGTGTAAACTCATAAATCTGGCCCTTTGAATCTGTATGTTGTTGGTTTCCCAGCTGTGGACATTTAGAGATTTTCCATAGATTCTGTGATAGATTTAGGTTTGGACTTTGACAAGGCCGTTCTAACCCATGAACATGCTCTGATCTAAACCACCCCATAATACACTGCTCAAAAAAATAAAGGGAACACTCAAATAACACATCCTAGATCTGAATGAATGAAATATTCTCATTGAATACTTTGTTCTGTACAAAGTTGAATGTGCTGACAACAAAATCACACAAAAATCATCAATGGAAATCAAATTTATTAGTTCTGGATTTGGAGCCACACACAAAATTAAAGTGAAATGTTCCCTTTATTTTTTTGAGCAGTATATATTTGTCTGCATGTTTGACAGGTTTTACTGGTTTTAACTCCATCAACCAGTTTCTCAGTTTCCGCTGAAGAAAAGCATCATCACAGCATGATGGTGCCACCGCCATGCTCCAACCTAAGAATGAATTCAGCTTAACAGTCGACTCCTTGACCAGCAAATATCTTATCAGCAGATATGAAACGGACAATAAAAAGTTCAAGACGACAAAAGAATAACATCTGCAATAATAATAATAATAAAAACAGATAAAAAAAATATGTATTTTATCTGGAAAGTAAACTAAATCCAGGAAAGTTACAGTTTTTAAATTTGAGGAGCAAGTCCTGAATTTATCAAGTCATGTCTGACGGTTTGGGCATAATGACCAGTGTCACATCTGGACGGAAAAAATGGCAGCATCATGTTGTGGGAAATGTTTTACTGCAGAATCACCTGGTGAGTAAGAAGTTAAAGATGAAAATCCATCCATCCATCCATCCATCCATCCATCCATCCATCCATCCATCCATCCATCCATCCAGGAAGAAAACCCATTAGCCCATTTTGCTAATCGAAAATTCACTAATTAGAAAATAATTTTGGTAATTTTCCATTAGCAAAATACAAAAATATGTGCTAGTGTCTTTAAAATGTTGATCAAATTTGTTTAAAAAACTATTATTTTGTTAATGGAAATTTGTAAACTCTGGTATTTAGCAAAATGCTAATATCTGGTCTGTCCCATAAAACAAACAACACAAGGTTAAGAAAAAGAAAACATGAATAAAATAAATAAAAAACAAATATGTGGTTCGGGAAACTTATTTTAAAGGCCTTTATCAAAGTGCTGGTGTTTTTAAAATGTTTACAAAACATATATGTAAACATAACGTTGTCTGAATATGCAACACTTCCAGTTTAAAGCAAATTTTGCACATTTAAGTTCCCAGATTTAATGTTTCATAGAAAACCTGTAAAGAAGCGTTTTCCCCACTTAAATGCCAAAATCAGATTTTAAAAAATCATTTTTCTCCAGTGTAAATCATGCAGCTGATGGGATGAATCCCAGATCTGGCTGTTTTAAAGCGGAGTGGCCCCCCTGTGATCGCAGGGGCTGGGTGTATATATAAGTGGACGGGGTTTTTCACGCCGCTGTGCTGAGTGGAGGGACTCATACACACTCCGCATTTCCACGCGTCCAGCCTGGAAACACACCAAGCTGCAAACTTCCAGCTCCCACAACCTGCTTTCCCTCATCAGAGGAACTACCTACAAATTCCCACAACTTCTCTCCCCTTATTCACCCACTTCTGCCGCGGGCAAGAAACTTCCACCAGTTGCGGGACATGCGGGGGTTCGAGGCTTTGTTAACGGTGCTTGCGGTCTTCTCGGTCGGGTTGTGGAGCTCCGAGGCCGGGGTGAGGATGCAGAAAGCAGCAGCAGCGAGGAACAGCTCCGGTGATTCCCGGGAGGAGAGCTCCAGAGCAGCGGGACACGCCACCTGCCCTGGCCGCTGTCGGTGCGAGGGGGACGGGCTGCTGCACCGGGTGGACTGCTCGGACCTGGGGCTCCGGGAGATACCGAGCAACCTGAGCGTGTTCACATCCTATCTGTAAGTTATTGTTTTTTCATTATTATTATTTTGTTTGTTGTGTGAGAGTGCACACATGTTACGGTCGCGGTGGGAATCAGAACACCTGTCTGTTCTGCGCATGTCAGGTCGCGTTGGCGGCAAAAAAAAGTTGATTTACTCTGATGCAGAGGTGGTAGAGCACCCAAAAATATAATCGAGGAAAAACAGCACTACTTTAACACATTTCTACTCAAGTAAAAGTAAAAAGTAGCCATCCAAGCAGGGCCGGTCCATGCATTTTTGGGGCAGTGAGCATATTTTCATTTGAGGCCCCCCATATCAACATTTCACAACCAGATGCTTTATCATTCCTAAGCTGTATGTATGTAACATACCGGCTAGCTTTAGCATAATTTGAGGGGTGTCCAAAGTGGGGTGCAGGGGCCATATACGGGCCTCGGACTGACTGTGTGTGGTCCCTGACTTCAGTTCAGAAAGATACAAATTTGGGCCCCTGGTTCAGATATTTCATATACCTGAACTCTCTATCTTTAATTATGACAAAATTATCACAAACAACTAAAATCTTCTTCCAAAAGAAAAATATTGGCTATAATACAAAGGATTAACTTTTAATTAATTTAATAAACTCAGCTAAATACAGCAAGCATTTTCAAAGAAAGAGTGGCCTAAATCCTTATATTATTGATCAGAATTGATTGAATTGTGTTCTATTTTCTTCGATTGATGCTCATAAAATAAGCAAAATAATTTTTAATAAGCAGAACCCTTTTTAAGGTTTGGATCTAGAATAATTTACACATCCTTTTTGGATATGCCATATTATTTTAACTACTTGAAAGTAACATCAACAGAAAAACAAGGAATTAACGGTAAACAAGTTAAGAAGTTTAATATCTTAAATTTCTCCAACATGCAGTGGAACAACAGCAGGAAGAGTTTAACCTATTATTTGTACCAACTATAAAAATAAAATAGAAATAATTTTTCCATGTGTAATAGCATCTAGTTTGTATTAATTAAAGTTGTTAAAGAAATTATTATGCTGGCTCTGTGCTCTTGGGGGTCCCCGATAGGCGTGGAGGTCCTAAGCATCCGGATTGCTCGCATATGATTTGGGCCGGCTCTGGATCCAAGAAATTACTCAAGTAAGAGTAAAAAAGTATTTGTAAAAATGTTTACTCAAGCACTGAGTAACTGATCAAATTATCAATCATTTAAAATTAAAAAATGACATCATCAGACAGATAAAAATATAAAGTTAAGTGGAAATTTTGGTATTTTAAGGACAAAAATGACAATAATTCATACAAATAACAAAAAAAACACAATTAGGCAAAAGTAAAAGTTTTCCAAATTAGTTTATTTTAATAAAAAATGAAATTTTAACAAAAACTGCAGGTGTTTGTCTGTGTCGGGTGAATTTCTGGTTGAAACATGTTTGTTTTTCATTCAGCGGGTTGAAAATCCAGAAATTTTACTAAAGTAAGAGTAAAAAGCACAGCATAGGAAAAAACTCCTAAAAGTGAATTTTTTCCAAAAAGTTACTCAAGTAAATGTAACTAGTACCCAACTCTTCTCTGATGTTTCCTCATCAAGAGGTTCTGAGTTTTATTTCCACATTTCCTTCAATCAGGGTTAAGATTATGACCACCTGCACAAGTGAGTAGATTACCTAAAAATTACACTCAACTAAGAGTGGAACTACTTCATCATAGTCTTACTTAAGTAAAAGTAAAAAGTATCCGTCCAAGAAATTACTCAGCTGGTAAAGTCTTCTCAAGTAACTGATAAAATCATTTAATATTTAAAAATTACCTCATCAAATAGGGCAAAATATAAAGTTAAAAATTAAAGTAAACGGCAAAAAGTAAATTTTTCCCATATTTCTTTCAATATAAAACCTATAAAATTTTAACAAAAACTCCAGATGTTGCTCACAGCGGATAGAAAATCCAGAATTTTTCTCAAATAAGAGTAGCGATACTTCACAATAAAGGTACACAAGTTAAAGTACAGAGAAGGAAAAATAATCCTAAAAGTTGTTTTATTTATTTTTTCCTCAAAAAAGTAATGGAACTAGTTCCTACCCATTGCTGGATGTTTGCATTATCAAATTGTTTATCATTTATTGTGATCAATTTCTTGTAAAAATTTAATTTAACATCACAATAAGTTCCAATTAAAGCTGCAGTTTGTAACTTTTATGAAAAATGTTTTTTTACATATTTGTTGAAACTGTCATCATGCTGTGTCCAATCAGAGCCACGAGCCGGGTCTTAGCGCTGTCAATCACCATTGCTTTCTGCTTCACTGTAGCTAGCACAGCATGTTGTGAATGCTAAGGGTAGTTGGCATAGCCACTGAAGACGGCCGATAAACTGTTAGTCTGCCATTATCCCGTTGAGCAGCAATTACATGAAAAAACTCAGAAATTTTGAGATTACCTTCAGAAATTTTTCAGAAAACAAAAAATTCTGAGCTGGGTGGACAAATTTCAGAAATTTCTAACAGTCCGGTTTGTTTGTTGAGTTGTGAATATGTAATTGGACCAAAAATCAAACTCTGGTCCACCTACAAACCTCAGTTTTAGTTCAGTTGAAGTGAATTCTGGTGCGGTTCAAATGCATATGTGAATACAAGTGGACTGGAGACCGCTCCAAAAGCAGGAAGCAGACTACAGCGCAGGGCATTCTGGGTAAACACAACCAAGGCAAACGTGTTAGCCTAGCACAAAAAATGTCTCTTTATCTTTTACCAAAGAGAAAAGAGAAATCCTACAACCGCTAAAATCTGGCACCTCTCCATTTTTGTTTGCATTTCATCTTCAGAGGTTTTTGTGTTGTTTCCTTCAGTGGTTCTTGGTGCAGCGCCCCCACAGGTGAGGAGGAGAACAGGTTACTCAAAGGGTTTGGCTGGTTTGACTCAGTTAAGCGAGAAAGAGCCACAGCAGCTGAAAATGTACGAAATGTCGCAGTTTTGGTCCTAAATCGGATGCGGCCAACTGGACCTTTAAACGTAAAATCACCAAAGAGACCCTAATGCCAAACATCAAGGTCTAGTAGCTCTTAGTTATTAGAACCACATGCTGTGGTCATCAAGAGATAATGGGGGAAACAAATCTACAAGAATTTATTGAAATCATTATATGAAAACTTAAACTGAATTAAGCAGAAATAAATTAAAAAAAATTTAAATGTCATCTAGAGAACATAAAAAATGCTCTGGAAGGTTTCAGAAAATGTTTGGGATTTTGTATTCTTAACTAAATTTAGATGGTTGGATTGTTTTTAATGTATAATTAGGAAGGTTTTAGTAATCTGTAGGTAGGTAATTGTTTTTTACTTGAAAGTTTAGCAACTGTTCAATAAATTACTTGAGTATTTTAAGATTTAACTGGTTCTGTAATGGCTATTCTTCTGAGATTGATAAGGTCAAGCTTTTCAGAAGTTCAATGATTTGAATGAGTCCGAGCGCAACTTGTTTTATGGCTTTTGGAAAGTTTCCAAGGATTTCTTTTTCTTAGTTTTTTTTTTTTTTTTTTGAAGAGCTCTGATTGTTGCCAAGAGTTTCTAAAAAGTTCTAGGTGTTAAATAAACGTCCCATTGAGGGAAATTGGGGGGTGAATGGGGTTAAACTGGCGTAAATAAGTTTCTGCGGTCGTGAAAGACGTCTAAGGACCTGAACGCTGTTTAAGTGTCAGGGTTTGGGTTTCCTGAAAGCGGTTTCGGAGGTGTCAGATGTCTGCATGGGATCTCTGGGGTTCTGAAAGAGCTTCCAGGTTTTGGTGCGGTGGTTTAACAACTGAAGTGAACTTTTATTGTTTCTAGTTGAGTGTAAATTCTTGTAGAGGCAAAACAATAAAACTAATTGAAATGTATTTCGCCTCCCAGCAGGTGACTGGCTTTGATACAACACATGTCTGCGCTCCGGTGAAGCATTACGTCACTGAGTGGTGTGTTTGTGAGGAAGGGGAACCTGCTTTTCTTGGCTGCAGCCCGAAAACCGAACAATGTCTTGGATTTAAATTTCACTCTCATTAAAGAAAACTCACTTCTATTCAGGCCTGTGTGTGTGTATGTGTGTGAGTGCATGTGTGTGTGTGTGTGCGCGTGTGTGTGTGTGTGTGTGCTCCTCTGGGTTTGTCTGCGGAGGGCAGATGGACTCACAAAAACACGCACCGACAGTCGATCAAAGGCTTTTTGGGTCTTTATTAGAGCTGCAATCAGGAGCTGAATGCAACAAAAACATCAAGGAGTTCCTTTGAGAGCGCGAAGCTCAATTTTTAAAGTATGCATTCCAACCAGCCATAAAGTTGTCCAAGAGGAACGCCTGTTTTTACTGAATACATTAGACTTTTAAATCTGCTCTGTGCTGGTTATCGTAGAATTCAAGCTGATGTAACATAAAATAAATCTGAACTTGTCTGCATGTAACGTTGCAACTAAAAGTTTTCACGCAGATTAAATTTGTTGGTAAAATGTACAAACTAGCAGCTTTTTGCAGTAATTTGATGATTTAACACAACTTTTAAAAGGTTATGCCGTCTAAAAGTATTTAATCTCTCCTTGAAAAGTAACTTTAATAATTAGCTGAGTTTTGTAATGATAAAAAAAAACAATCCATTCAATTATCATGTTAATTTTGGGTGAAGAAGAAAAAACAAAGAAAATGTGAACTGATCTTTTAAAATGTTGCAAAAATTGCGAATTAGGTGTGTTTCTGTTGGTTTGGCGTGAATCACCAGGCAAAGCGCGATTTCGTCAGACATTAACGCAACGCAAACTGAAGTTGAAGTTGCAAACTAGCATGGACACATTTAAAAAATTAGCTGGTTTTCTTCAATGTTGAAAGTTTGGGCTTAAACATCTTCCAGAGTTTCGTGCCTCTGGTCACAGACCCACCAATGAATGGGAAAGTTCGCTCCATCAGAACTCATTAAATGTTTTGACTCTATCACCTCTAAGCAAGTGGGATAAGTTTGTTGCAAAATTGAGGAAATTATTTTGAATTTTGCCACTTCCATCAACTTTTTCTCCTGCGATACGTCAAAGGAAAACAAGCATCAGGTTGTGATCATGTTGATTTGCTTATTTTGTTAAACACCAGAGTGGCTAATAACTCCGGCTGTAGGGTGTTCATCAGAAAGCACCTGAAGAACCGACCTGAAGTAAGTAAAACTCAAGGCAGGTTGTGTCCAGCATGTGTAGGGTCTGCAGAATTTACAAGCCTTTTTTCTTACCCTAGATCTGTATGCAGGTTCAGCTTCCTTAGGTTCAGTTATCGACTCATGCATTCAATGTAGCTTAAGTCCTTCAGATTTGTTGCCTCTCAGTGTTTGTCCTGTTGCCTAGCAACCGTGATTGTGCTAAATATGAGCTGGTGAAAATTGAAGCTCAAAATCTTGTTGAGCTTTTTAAATTAAATGAATGATTTGAGTAGGATTCCTAGTCAAACTCCGGTCTGTCTGCCTAGAAAGTTCAGTTCGTTTGGTTCGTTTGTGGAGGTGTGAATGCTAATCAGACCACATTAAACTCTGGTCCACCTACAAAACTCGGTCTGGGTTTGGCTGAAGAGAACTCCGGTTTGGTTCAAATGCTTATGTGAATGCCAAACAAACTGGAGACCGCTTCAAAAGCAGGAAGTGAACTATAATGTAGGGCATTCTGGGTAAATACAACCAAAATAAATGTGCTAGCCTAGCGCTAGCAGGAGAAACATGTCATGAGCCTTTACTAAAAACAAAAGAGAAATCCTTAAACCGCTGAATTTTGACTCTACTCCACTTTTGTTCACATTTCAAGAGGAAGGAAGTTGCACTCAGTGTTTTCTTCAGAGATTTTTGTGTTGTTTACTTCAATAGTTCTTGGTGCAGCGCATCCACAGGTGAGGAGGGGAACAGGTTTTTCAAAGGAATTGGTTGGTTTGAAGAGAGAAGGAGAATCACTGCAGCTGAAAATGTATCAAATGTTTTTGTCCCAAATTGAACTGACTACCCAGTGTGAAACACACTCTCTGCTCTCTTGATTTAGCTGGATTTTGCTTTCCAAGAAATGTGAGTAGTCAAGCTAAATTAATAATTTTAACAACAAAGGAAACAGGTCTTCACGCATCTGGTTGTATTGACAAACGAAATCCTGTTTCCTGATAAACAAGTGTCTTTTTCTAATATCAAAATGTGTTTGAAGACGTGAAAATGCATCGTTGGCGTCACAGCGGCACCTCTGATTACAACTCTTTCGAATCAACCAATTTCTTTCCACTGTCTAGTAATCAGCAAACCAACCAGCTGGAAGAGCTGAGATTCTGCGTTTCAACCCGAACTTTTACAACCTTCTCAGTAAAGAGTAACCGATATCAGACGTCATAGCTAACAGCCTCCAGCCTTCTGCCTGTCTGACCGCCATCAGTGTGAATGCTGCCATCTGTCAACGCCTTTATGTGTGTGCTCTAGCTGCATGCCTAAGCAGCGCTGCCTGAAGCGTGAATGGGCCTGCGAGTCTCCTTTCTCCCCTCTGACTGACAGGAATGCATTTAGCCTCGCTGTGATGAATGAACCCATGTGCATATGAAGGATTCTGCTGCCACGCCCCCTTTGGCAGCCATGTTGGACTTCCTGAGGTCGGACCATTCAGACACGGCTACCTCACTTTAGGTTCTTGCTTTTCTACAACGCGAGCCGAAACGTCTTGAATGTTTTCTATGGTCCAGCAAACACTCACACAGGTAGCTGCAACATGACATCACAGATGGGTAGATCCATCTTCCTCAGAGGTCATGAGAGAGGTCAAGCTGACAAACCGTCTGGAAATGGGAGATTCAGTCCGCTGATTATTGGAGATATGAGATCAAATGTGGCAAATTTACTGATTTATAAGGTTTGTAAAGCTGGGAATGGCCGACTGGAGCGTACAGAACATGTTTTTAATGTTGTGTTACAGCGGAAAAGATTTGTGATTAATTATTTTATGAAATTATTTTCAACTAATTTGGTTAATTAACCCCAAACTGTACAAATTAAACATTTATTACACACTTTGGATTAATGACAAAACCTTATAAAATATGTTTTACCCCAAACTCCTAAATTGGGATAGTTTTAGTTTAAACGGATTCACGTTCCTGAAATGAATACTATTTTTATTGGCTTTAAGCACTAAAATGTTAAATTCTGATTTAAAACAGGACTTTAATTATTTTTGCATCTTTAATGTATTATGAATATTCTGTAGATTACTTAAGCAGTTAAAGAAAAATATGAGAATTTGACCAATTTTATTAATTGCAACTAACAATTAATCACATTATAATAATTTCTATTCTGATCACTAATATTTTTTGAAGGGCAACTTTGTTTATAATGAGATCATAATCCATTTGATTTATGGTATTTATGGATAAAAAATTTTTCTTTAACGTTTTTGGTCATTTTGTTTTTATTTTTTTATTTTAAATGTCTTCCAGTTCCAGTGTTGCGTACCAAATTTAAGTTTCAGTCTCTGAATGGCTGAACTTGTTTTATTATCCTTCATATTGGTTGAAAATGGACTCAGAACAACAATATTATCCCTTATTGCAATAATTTCTGGGACAACATATCATCTAGTGAAATTTATCATGACAGGCCTCTTTATTTACGAATATTTCCTTAGAAAAATATAAAATATTTAAAAGAAAACATTTTTTTTTGCTTGATAAATGATGAAACATTTCAGATCACCTGGAAAAAACCACTTCCTGTTTCTGCCGTTACCGTAGGAACGGGACAGGAGGAAACCATTTCTCCTCCATCACTCAGAAATCCATAGAATTAATCCTTCAACAAGGAGTGTCAATGGATAAGAATGTTTTTCACATGGAGCGGAAAAAAACTGAAAGTAAAACAGGAAGGTGTTCAAAGTGGGGTGTGTGGGCCATTTGGGGCCTTCAGAATGACTTTGTACGGTCCTCGATCAGACTGCTTTACCAGTTTCTTTAAAATGTCTGTTTAGTTTATTGGTAAGGCGGTCAACCTGACACTTTTGGCACCAAATGCAAAAATTGTAGACACTTCTGAACAAAAAATGTCTCATTTTTTAAATTAAAAATGAGATTTTATTTATTTTACTTTTAAAATGAACTAAATACTCAATATTTTAAGAAAATGTTCAAATTCATCTTTTTGTATCGTCGTAAATCCAAAGCAGATGAAAGGATAACACAAGAAAAATATAAAATTAGTTAGATTGGCGCCTCCAAATCCAAGGCCATGGTCTTGAGCCGGAAAAGGGCAGAGTGCCTTCTCCGGGTCGGGGGGGGTCGTCCTGCCTCAAGTGGAGGAGTTTAAGTATCTGGGGATCTTGTTCACGAATGAGGGAAGAAGGGAGCGGGAGATCGACAGGCGGATTGGTGCAGCGTCTGCCGTGAAGCGGGCGCTGTACCGGTCCGTCGTGGTGAAGAGAGAGCTGAGTCAAAAAGCGAAGCTCTCGATTTACCGGTCGATCTACGTTCCCACCCTCATCTATGGTCATGAGCTTTGGGTCATGACCGAAAGAACGAGATCACGGATACAAGCGGCCGAAATGGGCTTCCTCTGCAGGGTGGCTGGGCTCTCCCTTAGAGAGAGAAGCTCGGTCATCCGGGAGGGACTCAGAGTAGAGCCACTGCTCCTCCATGTCGAGAGGAGCCAATTGAGGCTCAGACATCTGGTACGGATGCCTCCTGGTTGTCTCCCTGGTGAGGAGTTCCGGGCATGTCCCACGGGGAAGACCCAGGACACTCTGGAGGGACTATGTCTCTCGACTGGCCTGGGAACGCCTCGGGGTTCCCCCGGAGGAGCTGGAAGAAGTGGCTGGGGAGGGAAGTCTGGGCCTCCCTTCTGAAGCTGCTGCCCCTGCGACCCGATGCCAGATAAGAGGAAGAAAATGGATGGATGGATGGATGGATGGATGGATAGTTAGTTTGCACTCAACAAGGACGAGATGTGAGTCTATTTTATTTTGAAGACACTTTTCAGCCAGGCTTAAGGAGTGGCTCACATCTGCCTGTGCTTGTTTATGATTGTTTGTAAATATTTTAATCTTTCTCCTGCAGAATGTTTTAGTGATTTTCATTATTTTAATAGGAAAAATGATCAAACTTGGATATTTTTAACGTCCACAACTTGGATTTGTAATCTAAAAAGAAAAAAACATTAAAAAGTAAGAATAATAAGTGCCTGAAGGGCAGTGTGACACATAAATCTGATACTAAAATGGCAACTTTGTTTATAATCAGGGTGAAGATTAATCATAATCACAGCAGGACAGAGCAGCAATAAAGATGAGGTTTAGTTTGTTAGAAAAAACTCATCCTGTTTATACACTGCAAAAACACAACACCAGTCTAACTTTACGTCAGGATAAAATCAGAATTTATGTTGACATAAAACAAAATGTCAACATTTTATGTAGCAAGAATTGGCATTGATCACATTTTATTAAGTTTATTTTTCTAGATCATTTCAGCAACAAAGCAGTTCAAAGTGATTTACATCATAAAAACAAAAAATCATCATTTGAAACATTATATTTTTCCAAGTGTCGTCAAAATGTTGATCAATGTTCCATTAACTCTTAACAGTTTGGTTTTTAGACCGAATTTAAAGGAACTCAGTGTTTCAACTGTTTTGCAGTTTTCTGGAAGTTTGTTACAGATTTGTGGTGAATAAAAGCTGAATGCTGCTTCTGCTCGTTTGGTTCTGGTTCTGGATGCAGAGCAGAACCAGAAGACCTGAGAGCTCTGGAAGGTTGCTATGACAACAGCAGATGTTTAATGTGATGGGCTGCAAAGCTGTTGTCTGATTGACTTTTTGAAGTGAATAAGCTGATGCAGGAATCAGTGCAACTGATGATGAACACATCAATGAGTTTCTCTAGATGTTCAAATGTTCAGGAGATGGAAGACCGACTTTGTAATTCTCTTTATGTGTCTCTGAATGTCAAAATATGTCAGTATTTTGGTGCTAAGCTGTTCAGTGATTCATAAACTGAGGTTTTTTTAAAGTCTGTTCTCTGAGCAGAACCCACTGTAAGAACTTTAAGACTCGGGTTTTAGTCAGGACAACAGCAGCAGCGAGACCTGGAAGACACTGTTGCAGTAATCAGCGCGACTAATGATAAACTCATGGATGAGTTTCTCTAGATCTTCCTGGGATGTTAGTCCTTTAGAAATGTTCTTCAGGTGACGGAAGCCCGACTTTGTAACTGACTTTATGTCACCCTGAAGGTCAAAATATGGCAGTATTTTGATGAAAAACCAAATATTTCAAATATTTCTGATCTCTCTGAAGCTGGATGCTGACTGACTCAGGAGGATGTAGATATTAAATCCATGTCTGTCTTCTTTCAGCATGTTGCGGTCTGCTGTCAGGGTTAACTCGTCTGGATGGTTCAGTACTTTGAACAACAGAACAGCTCATTTCAGATTCTTTCAGTGAACCCCATTCATGTTCCCTTGTTTATGAGATTTTTGTTTCTTTTTCGTGGTTTCGGGCTGACGGGACACACCCATCACTTCCCCCACGTCTGCCGGTGACATCTGTCTCGCTCCTCAGACCTCCTTAAATTCCTGACCAGACGCACCTAAAGATGATCCGATTCCTAAATGAGTCCTCAGACCGGAGGAGCTTTGGGTTTCTTCAGAGAAATGGACCTGACAGAGCTGCTGTTTGTCTTCTTCACACTGATCTGACTAACCAGGGGATGAACAAACCCCCACATGTTTTGCTGCCCCAGGGGGCCCCCCGCTGACCCGCCTCCCAAAACACTGAAAGAAGAAACGAAAGAGGACAAAAACAGAAAGAGAGGCCTCACTGTCCCACTATGCCTCTTTTTCGTCTTTCTTCCTTTCTTTCTTTCTTTCTTTCTTTCTCCAGAGTTGTCTTTCTGCTGCCTGCAACATTTGAATAATCATTTGATATCCATCAGTTTGAGCCTGAGGAGACACAAAAAGGCCAACAACCTCACAATCAAAACACACAAGGATTTTTGCCTTTTCATCATCAAAAACAATCTTATGGTCCCGGACTTGGATCTGTTGCTCAAACTGAGACTCACAAGATTTAAAAAAAGTTAATAAATGCCTCAGGATCCATGTGATCTATAAACAGGAGACATCAGATTACAAAATGGCAGCTTTGTTTATAATCACGGTGAAATCTTTGTTGAACTAATCATCAAAACAGGGAAAAATATTCGCAAACAGCCTAAGTGAAAGGTTAAGTTATTAAATATTGTAATGTAGCTTTAACTTTTAAAAAATAGGTTTATTTTGGCTTTATTAATCACACACTTTATAATTTTTCTATCCAGTTTTTACCAACAATTGGATGATGAAAGTCTTCAGTCTGGTGAATTTATCTCAACCAGACCCTTTTTTTCAAAGGATAATTTTGCTTAGAGATTTCATAATTAATTTTATTTGTTGTTTCTGTTGTTTTTTGTTTCATTTATTTGGGATATTTAAAATTTCTTCTATTTCCAGTGTTAAATGTTTATTCAAATTTAAAGTTTATTGATCTCTGAGAATTACACCATTAAAATAGTCTCAAAACAATATTATCGTTTATCGCGATAAATTCTGGGACAATTTATCATCCAGCAAAATTTGTTGTCATGACAGGCCTATATAAACATTATAAATGTGTTTTTCGTAGAATAATTGTATATTATATTCACAGAGTGAGACTAAAAGTTCCAGTAATATAGTTTTGATCAGTTTTTTGGTCATTTGGTTGAAAACATGAAATTACTTGAAAATGGTCTCAAAACAACAATATTATCGTTTATTGCGATAACTTTTGGGACAATTTATCATCCAACAATATTTGTTTAAAATACTCAATTTCTTTCTATAAGTCAAGAGTTTTTAAAAATAAACGCATCTTGATTAATATTTGATGTTATTAAAGTTCAGATTAACCAGATTTATCTCTGGCCGTTCTGACACATGAAAATAATCTTAAATATAACAAATTTGTTCTTCTTGTCACAAACAGATTCAAAATGCTGACCAACCTGTAAGATGTCATGAAGCCAGAACAATTAGGCCGTTGTTCCCTCCGTATGAAGTCGTATGACGTAACCTTTTTTCCCAGCAGGGCAATCAGGTTATTCTTGTGAACTACCACCATCGTCGTGTCGTCATTGTCTCAGTCCCTCATGTCACGACTGAAAGGAATCAAAACACTGTTGGACCGTCTCTGTGGTGGTACCAACGTCTCTGTGGCGGCAGTTCAGGATTCAGAACGTAAACAGACGATATTTGAGACGTTAGGCGTCTTTAAGTTCCCATCTGGACCGAAAAGTAACCGTTTTATGATCTCCTCTAACGGCTGTACATGTAGACTAAACAACAATTTGTGATTTTTCAGGCTTATTTATTCAACTTAATTTAGGTAAAATTAACCTTTAGTTAGTCTTTCATAAACTTCTAAGTGAATCTTCATGGCAAATTTTCAGAAATTTCACACCTCAGTTAGGTTTATACTTAGGTGTACGGTACGGGATAGTACGGTTCGCTACACTATTTTTAGTCATAATTTCACCATGTGATTCATTCATTTAATAATACCTCAGTTTCAAACTAAATATCTAGTTAACAAGCTAAATGTTTAGCTTTAAAGTAAATATTCAGCTTGCAGGCTAATTATTTAAACAACTAAATAAAAGGGTTCTGAGTGAAGAAGAGTGAATGCAAAAAGCATGCCACACTTTTCAGAAACAATCGATGTTCATCACTTTTTTTCATAAACTGTGTTGTTAAAATAAAAAGTATCAGTTTTGCAACTTTCAACAGGCTAAATGTGTCTAGAGAAACTCATTTTCAATTCATAATCTTGGATTATTTTCATTTTAAATCAGTATTTGTGTAATTTTGGGGTCATAACTGTAAATATTTATATCCAAATCCAGCATGTCTAAATGACAGAGCCCTGATTCTGGCTTAATGAACAACTTACTGTCTGGAAACCTGCCCTCACCGTCGGCATAACCACGAATTTATGAGTACAGACTAATGAATGGCTGAATAAAATCTGCTTTAATGTACAGCGTGTTGTTTTGAGCAGCAGTAAAATCCAATCGGCCGTAGCTCTGTTGGAGCCAAACAAACCCTCCCTGTGTGCCAGCGGTCTACCTGCGGACGGTGTTGTAAAGCTCGCACACATTAACAGGCTTTATGGAGTGTTGAGAAAGCTCCTTAACAACCAGCATATTCAACACGAAGACACGCCCTCCCAGCGATTCAGACAGAGACGGCCTTTCAGACCACAGCCCTCCTCAGCGGAGAGACGCTACCTGCCGATTTTATCAGACAGAGCAGAGAAAAGACGAGTCAGATAAGGGGAAGAAAGGAGGAAGAGCGTCACGGCTGCACACAAACGACAACAGCGTGGAGCTGAAATCCCACTGATGTCAGCCTGTTTTGACTCTAAAAAGCAAAACGTTCATCTCTTTCTGGTGTTTACCGGTCAATAAAGGTGAAGTCACATCAGATTCCTGACATGCAGAGCATTTCATTCTGGTTTCACTGGCGGCAGGGGCGATGCTTTGGTAAGAAGGGCCCCGGGCTCCAACAGGGAAAAAGGCCCCTCTGTAGATTTCATAACACTTTCTGTTATCAATCATTGTTCTGCATCTTTATAGCTTTGAGCTCCTGTTGTTCTGACATTACTGTGATCTTCATATTACAGTGTGTTGCATCGCATCCCATTTAATGTTTTTTAAAATCACCTTATTTTATATTTCTGACATCAGATTTAATGCAGGTAAATGTGTATGGACATTTTAGATTATACAACTTATAAATATCAGTGCTTGTATTTGACTATATATATTGGTAGGGCTGGAAAATAAATCAATAACAATACATATCACAATAGACACATCATCAATATCAGTAGATAAACGTCTGATAAAAAATAGAGTATTCACTGAACTTTGATCCAGAACCGCACAGCATTCTGGGGGATGTAGGTAGAAGAAAGGCTTTAGCCAGCTAAGGTAGGTTTGTGTCTTCAGCTAACTCACTCGCTCTTTGGTTGCCTAGCAACAACCTGCGGGGTTACAAGCATTTCTGTAAAAAAAAAAAAGTCAAGTCAATAATTATTGATATTGACTGATATGAAATGATTATATTGTGATACGTTTTTCAGCCAAGTCGTATATCGATTCCCAACGACGCAAAGCTAAAAAAGATGTAAAATGTGACATCTGTGTGAGAAAAAAACAGGTTTTGTTTAATTTTAGAGTCATGTTAAATCCTGTTTCTCTATTCCATGTTTGTTCGTTCGGCCCTTCCTGCTCTCTTTCCTGTTTTCTCTCCGTGTTTCCAGTCATTTCTGCTCAGTCTTGTTTCTCATTTAGGTGTGTGTCGACTCTTTGAAGGAGCCGTATTTTTATTTTCTGGCTCCAGGCCAACCCGACGATCCTCACAAAGATGGAAAAGTTAACAGTGGTGTTGGTTGTGGAGCCGAAATGTTTTTGCACGTGACGTTGGCTGAATGGCCTCAGTGTTTCAACACAGCCAGCTTTAATAATTCATGAGTCATTTGCTCTGTTTATATGTCTGATTTATGTTTTTGTTTGCTTTCAGACGGTTTTTAGCATAATTTTAACCTCAAATTCAGGCTTATTTGTTTATATTTTATGATGTTTTGAATATTAATCACTAATCTCCAGCAGTTTTTAACAATCAGGTGTAAAAATAGTTTAATAATCCTGTTTTTTTGTTTTTCTGCAGTGATCTCAGCATGAATAATCTGACTATGATGACCAGTGGAGCTTTGTCCAACCTGCACTTCTTAGAGGAACTGTGAGTAAATTTAACAAACATTCACTGCCTGCACAAATAATCCCACTTTATCTGTCATTAATAGACATTTTAATATGAAAATGTATTATTTAAGCACGTTTAACTTGCCTAAAGTGATTCTGTTACATTTCTATTCCAATTTTTCATGTTTTTTCTAAATTTATTATTTATCATCTCAGGTTCCTTCCGTCCAATCATAAATCCATTCTGACAGATTATATTTACCAATTAGTTCATTAAGTTATGTTAATTATTCAAATTATTTTAAAGATAGTAGTGTCTAAACTTTTTAACATGGCCAAAAATGTCATGTTGATCCTGTTTGTTTTTCTTTTTTAAAAACTATAATAGAAAAAATATTTTTTTTTATTTTTACCTGCTCAACAATAAACAAAATAATTTTAGATCTCAAACATAAAAATGCTATTGCAGGCTTCCCAGATCAAACAAAAAACAGCAAACCTTAAATTAATCCTTAAGTTTTTCAGGTTGATCATCTTTTTCTGGATTTTATGTGGATTTTAAGCAACAAAAACCAGACGTGGCTCATTCTTGCTTTATTTTGGATGTTTTTGTCCCTTTTCTTTATTAAAATAAATTAAATTCAAAGCAAAAACCTGGATGAAAACTTTGTGATTTACCTTTATATTATTCCATTTTAAGATTTTGCATCTAATGTTGTTTTTAAATGTGAATCTGCATCCAACTGCCTGGCAAACCAAATTTAATCTGTTATTGAAATGTGATCAACGGCCTCCTAAAATCATTCTGAGAGCCACAAATGGCCCCTGGGCCGTACTTTGGACACCCCCTGACCTAAAGAAACCCAGTAGATTTCATCAAGGGTTTGATTTGCAGCATCAACCAGTGGGGGTGACAGTGGAGAAGAAAAACTTCCCTTAAATGTCCAGCAGAACCAGGTTTTTTATTCTTTTGAAACAGTTTAATAGATTATTTTTCAATATATTTATTATTTAGTCATATTTTCTACAATAAAGTCAGAATAATTTGTCTTTATTCTAGAAATATTATGACTTTATCCTCATTTTATTATTATTATTAATTTATTCTCAAAGTATTATGATTTTTCTTATAGTATGAGGAGTTTATTGCTGTAATGTTTTGAGTTTACTGTCATATTATTGTGACTTTATCCTTGTAATTTTGGTTTTTTCTTAGTGTGGCCCTAATCCTCTGTTTTCTACTCATTTGTTGTGATTTTATTTGGTCAGAATGAACCTTTTTTATGACCATTTTAGTTGTAATTTGTTTTCAGCCTCTGTGTTGCTTTTCATGTATTTCCATGTGTTGGTGGTTGGTTGCTCTTATTTGATGCCAGTTTCACCACCCGACTCTCTTTCTGTTCCTCAGTTTATGTGTTTGTGTTTATTTTTGTCTCTGTAATGTGTTGTACGCTTGTTATACTGTAATTTTCTCTCTATTTCAAGTTATTTTCTGTCTATTTTTACTCAGTTAGATTTCTGGGTTAAAAATCTTTTTTTAGCCACTGCAGGGCTAAAAAAATAATTTACTAGAAAAAATTGGTCAGCTATAAAACAGAGGTTCGGATCAGATGTTATCTGGATAGCAGTGGTAAATATTAGTTTTTTGTAATTCTGCACACTCTGTGTTGTGTTGTGTGATCAGATCTGATGTGTGGTCAGTGCCTGGCGGGCTGAGATGGATTATGTCTGAAGTTTGGGTGTCTGAGCAGGCGAGGAGCTCGAATATCTTGGAGGATGCGATATGTAATCTCATCTCTCCTCACCTCCCAGCAGCGCTGCGTCGCGTACGAACGTTTTCCCGACCGGACTAAATTAAAAAGCAGCGAGGCAGCTGGGAGAGACGGCCTGACCTCACCGAGACCTGAACATGACTCTGGCCGCTGTTCTGCTCCGCTGCCAGCTGTGTGTGTGTGATATTTGTCGCCGCGGCGTCAGAAACGTCACGGCGGCGATAGGACACCACAGGCACGCAGGGAGGCTGAACCCTGAGTGGCCTCTGGAAAACAAACAGACCTGGAGGATTCGTTTTCCCGCCGGGTTTTTACTCCGCAGGGCTTGGAAGTCGAGACTCGCCGAGAGATTCTTGCACACTTTGCAAACACAGAAATTAGAACCTGGCTCAAAGTCAGAGCTCCTAACGATGTGGTGCCTTGCTTAAGTATTTATACCCTTGAACTGTTTCACATTTTCTCACATTCCAACCACAAACGGCAAACCAGCATAGACTGGGGCAGAATAGTGAAAGGAAAGAAAGAGACTCGAGTTACTGCAGTAAATATGTTGTATTTACATGGATGGATGAACAAATGGTTGGATGAATCATTGGTTGGATGTTCTGATGTAAAACTCCATCATTCTGATCATCCAGTGATTCTTTTGGTTTTTCAGTATTTTGTAAACCCTGAAGCTTCAGTTTCTCTTTCTATAATAAATCTCCATTGATCTTCTCTTTATTTTTCTCTTTATGATATAAAATGATAAACATTTATAGAAAATCTTACCAAAGTCATCAGAATCTCTTTTTGTCTCTCAGACGTTTGGCAGGAAACGATCTGTCCTTCATCCCCAGAGGAGCGTTCAGCGGCCTCTACAACCTCAAAGTGCTGTAAGCTCCCAGATGTTTGCACTGCGACTCTTCTGATTACTGCAAATATTTACAAGTCCAATAATATGATATTATTTTGCTTTTACAGTATGCTACAGAACAACCAGCTGAGATCAGTTCCTGCTGAAGCATTCACCAACCTTCACAACCTGCAGTCTCTGTAAGATAAATTCTAATTTAATCCTTTAAAAAGTGAGTCAGATGCCAATACATTATGTTTTTTCTTTGATAACAAGTTTGTACATTATGCTATGTGATGGTTTGATTAAGAGATATTATTTCCTGGAAACTTTTTAATGTTTATGCCTCGGGTCGAATTGGTATGATATCCTATGCTACGCTATACTGTTTATATTTTATTTATTTATTTTCAAACGGGTTTTTAAAAACAATGAAACAAGTAATGAGTACAAGAATCAGTTCTGTTTGAAAAGAAGCATGCTATGCTATGCAATCCTATGCTATGCAATGCTATGATATGCTATGCTGTGCTATGTCACACTAAGATGTTACTTGGAAAAAAATATTTGAATTACCAGACAAAAATGGTTAACAAATATTAAAATTTACCTCTAAATTCTTCTATTAAGAGATTCAAAGACCTGATTTAGTATATAATGAAGCTAACTGTATAAAAGAAAATCAAAAACACTTTTCAATATTTTCTGAGATTACATTGCAGATTAATCTGAAAGATGGAATAGAATAGAAAGAATAGAAGTGCAATTTCAAATTCAAAAGTACTTTATTAATCCTAAAGGGAAATTAAATGTTTTTTAAACGTATATTATAGTAATAAGTTAAGCATTTATTTTAAAATAATTGAATTATTGTCCCATAATGAGAAAATTCAGGTGTAACAGCAGCAAAATGACAATCGAGGCTTTTAGGTTCACACAGATAATAAAAAGTCAAAATTAAGAGTAATTTTACAGTTCTTTGTAGATATTAGAAAACTAAAAAACATTGATTCAAAAAGAGATCCATTACTGATTAAAGTTCAAAACAATGAGTTAAAAATAGCCATAATTTTATATTTTTTCAGAGGATACAATCCTTATATCACCTATAATTGACACTATTGGTAATATCTGAAAATATGGAAATGTATTTTATTTTGTTTTAATCTTAAGTGTTAAACTTAGACTACATAACGCTGTTTTATTTGCAAAACAAACTAGCCATTAGCTAGCTGTGACGTCACATTGAGCCGACGTTATTTATCAAGGCAACTGTACATTTTTATAGAAAACATTTCTGGCAACAAAATCACATTTAATGAGACAAAAAAAAGAATGTAGCACCACTTTCGAACTGAGTCTAAAACATAAATTACTGAATAAAATTAAGCAATTTTCACAGATTTGGCTCTTTGGTTCTCGAATCGAGCAAACGGAAAGGTTGAGTTGGTAAGTCGCTTCCGGTTTGAGCGTCATCGTGATGGCCGCCATAGTGAACGGGCTCCCGAGGAATCCTAAGAACACCTAACCCCATTAAAACGATCCAAACTTAGCAGAGGTGAAAAAGGACTGGGGTGAGCGAAATACACCAAAGTGATGCTTCGACGTGCCAAAAAGGTAGGAGATTAAAATACCGCTAGCATCTCGGCTAATGCTAACCGCTACTCATTACGAACCTGCGCTTTGAAGAGCTGTTGCGTTTTGTGACTTCAGCCAAGCAACCAACTTTGGAAATATGTCCGAATTGGCGGCTTAGTAAATATTTGTCTTATCTTTATCTTGTTCCTTTTATTTTAATGAATTTATGAATTGTCTGTCTGAAATATTTTGGGTAAGCCGACAGCTTTGATGCTCCCTAGTGGTCGCCTGTTTCACTCACTCACACACACACACTCATCCTGTCTCATTTTACTCTGTTGGAATGGATTCCCCCCCCCCCAACACACACACACACACACACACATGCGATAACGTATGTAGTCCAGTCCAGACAGTGTGTACTCTCAGCCTGATGATACACAGTAATTATACTGAAACTGTAGCCGTGTGTGTTCAAATAGGGGGTTTAAGAATGGAGATGTCTTTAGGACTAAGGTCTCTAATTTATCTGATGGACGATTATGTGAAGTCCCATCCTTCTCCTCTCTTTGTGGCCGAACAGAGGAGTCATTGTTAGGATGGACACTCAGACAGACACAATGCGCTCCACATGTTTCTGCAGGTCGGCCTAATGAAAGCCCTGCTGGGTTTATATAAACCTAAGAGACAGAACCGGATTAATAAAGAAAAGCACATAATTCTTAACCATAATTCATTCACTGACATTATTATTTATAAAATTAAAGCTGCAGCACCTTCACCTAAATTTAAACACTTGCTTTTGAGTTCTTAACCCCACTAGCGACAAAGAGCTATTTTAAGCAATAAAACATTTTAAAAATAAATTAAAATTTACTCTTTCTTACCGATCTAATTTAGCCTTTTCCTGTAAATAACTGAAATGTAAAGGGAAAAACAACAAAATTTTACCATATATTATGACGGACTAATATTTTTTTCATTGTAGGTAAAAAAAGAGTAAATTTTTATCCAAAAAATGCAAAAATTTCAGAGATTAATCTCAGACATTTTGTACAAAAATCTTTTGAAAAGTAAAATATTTTTGACTTCTGAAAAAACTTGGAAATTTCCAAATGTTGAACATTTTTGACTTTTGAAACTCAAAACGTGATATGTATGTTTCTCAATGATTTCTGAGATACTTAAAATTATTTTTTTTCTAGAAAATCTTCAACTGTTGGACAATTCCAAGTTTTTTGTAGAAATTTTTTTTAAGATTAAACTCAAAAATCTTTAGATTTTTTTGTGAAAGTGTTACTATTTTTTATTTATAATGGCACTAATATGTAGGTTAAAGCATTTTTTGCAGCGTTTTTCTGTTATATTTGTTTTTGAGTTTTTTGTTTGTTCTTTTTCATCTTTCATGTTTGAAGCACATTTTGCACTTTCCTTTGTATTTGCACCTGTCAGCCTCTGTGAAAAGCAGATCATTCTTTCAGGCTAAATACATTTTATTTTTCAGATGTCTAAACTTTAGCTAAAATATAAAGAAATTCAAAACTAAATGGATACGTAAAATTTCCAGAATTTCTGAATTTCTTTGCCTTGTCCAGCAATAATGCTACAAAAACAATTAGAAAAATCTCTAAAGGAAGAAAAGAGTTGAGGATAATTATTTAGAGTTTGTAAATTTATATTTTCGTTTGTGTTCCTGCTGAATACGTTTCTCCTTAAACACTCTGAGCAGTCAGTGTGAGCTAATTAAAATGCTTTAGTTGGACCGGAGAGGCTGCTGACTGGTGAAGAGGCTCTCGAACCAGCTGCCGATCATTCCTCTCATGGTCAAACACTTGATGCCTAATTTTCCTCTTAAACTACTTCAAATTTAGCAAAGCTTTTTATTTCGTGGACACAGACCTCTTCTAGCAGGGCTTGAAAAGGTTTTCTGTTTGTTTGTGACACCACTTTAAATGACGCCTCTTGTTTGACTTTGGACTTGAAAAGAAAAGTTATGATAATCACAGGAAACACAACAACATAAAACTACTCAGACACTTTCAGAAAGACTTATGAGGAACAAAATAAGAAGTCTCCTAATTCCTTTTATGTTGTTTGTTTTTCGTAGCCGGCTGGATGCGAATCACATCTCCGGCGTTCCGCCTGGCTGTTTCTTCGGTCTGCGCTCGCTTCGCCACCTCTGGCTGGATGACAACGCTCTGACAGAGGTGCCAGTGAAGGCTCTTGGAGAGCTGCCGACCCTGCAGGCAATGACGCTCGCCCTCAACCACATCGCCCACATCCCTGACCACGCGTTCAGCAAGCTGGGCCGCCTGGTGGTGCTGTACGTACAGAAAGAGAATTAAAAATGTAATGTTTTATTTTGCAGCCTGTGGTTGCAGCTGCTTTCAGAGTAATACTGGACATTGCAATACATCTTCTGTTTTTCTTTCATGTTAAATATAGAGTTACATTTTCTCCAAAGTTAATAATATGCATTTTAATGGTGGCCCAGAAGGACAAAATGCAAAAACCACAATGCTACAACAAAGCTATGCTAGCAAATGTATCATAACTTATATTTCATGTTAAAACAAAATGTTTGTTAAAGGACGTTACATTAGCAGGTTTGTCATGACTCAAGTTTTATGCCAATACAACATTTTTGTCAAAGACGATTGTGCTAAAAAGTTGCTCATCACTTGCACTTTATGCTAAAACAAAATTTTAGCATAAATTGAGCTACACTAGCAAATTTATCATAAGTTCTGTTTTATCACAAAACAGAACAATTATACATTTTGTCATATGGAATTGATGCGAAAATGAAATGTATGTTAAATAGAAGTTGTCTTACAACAGAATCTAATCTACGTATTAGCGTTAGCTGAAGCTAAGATGGAACTTATGCCAAAGAAAAGTTATGCTAGCAAGTTTGTCATAACTTACGTTTTATGTTTTGTTATAAATGAAGCTCTATGTTGGCAAGATTTTAATAACTAAAGTTTTATGCTAAAACAAAATGTCATAAAGTTCTGCTAGAAAGTCTATTATAGCTTAAGTTTTATGCTTAAGCAAATTGTTACGCAAAATGGAATTTATGTTAAATGTAAGTTATGCTAAAACAGACTACATGTTTTAGCATAACTTACATTTTTAGCTAATGCTAAAGTGGAACCTACGCCAAAACACAAGTTATGCTAGCAAGTTTAGCATAAATTATGTTTCAGCATCACTTGCATTTAATAGTTTTTCCTTCCACTCAACCTTTTAAAGAAAATGCTTTGATGCAGCACTATGTGACTGAAGAATGTCAGTGGCCGAACAAATGTTATCCCCATGATTCTTTAGGACATAATGGCACATTTCTCTTATTAAAGTATGTTTTATTTTACAGTGCTGCTTTAATGCACTAATTTCTGCAAAATGCAAAATAAATGGCTGAAATATTTTACATTTTGTAAAGAATCTATGTAATCTATGACTAAATTCTTAATGTTATCCTGATGGAGACCTATAAAATCTTAAACTATTCAGCATTTCATTGGTTTTTGGTTTTAATCTAGTTGTCATGTTCTATATTGATGTAAATCAAATATAAATATCTGTGTTATGTTGTTGATCCGCGCTGTCCCTGTCTGTCCATGTTGGCTCTTTAATAACATGCAAACTCCCCGTTTGTGTCCGTGTGATGGCATTCAGTGCGGCGTCATTGAAGTCCGCTGTCATTCCTTTTGTCCAATCGGCTTGAAGCTAATTTGCATTAAATTACCTAAAGGGGAAAAAAAGCCTTCTTGAGAGGCCTCAGGGCCCCTTTTAAAAAGACACATACACACTCTTTGTCCGCTTCATTAGTCCATCAGTTTCTCTCGCTCTCTCCGCAGGCATCTCAACAACAATAGGATCGTTTCCATGGGCAACAACTGCTTCCACGGACTCCACAGTCTGGAGACGCTGTGAGTTTCTGTCTGTGCGTTTTGTTTCTGATGACGAGTTCCAGCAGAAAGGTTAAGTCGGGGTCATGGAGGCAGATTTTTGTTCTGAAACAAGGTTTTCTCCAGGTTCATGTCCGACCCAGGGAGCCTTTCTGAACAGATTCACTTTGAACTGGTCAGAAAACATCAGCATGAAGCGCTAACTCTGCTAATCTTGTTCTAAATTAAGAGTTAATTTAATTTTCTGATAACATTCCGACAGTGAAAGACTAAAACACAGATATCTGACTGAATTGCAGCAATTTTTAAAATTTATTTTATATATTAAGTAAAAAGTCCAAAAAGTGATTCGTTTGCAGGAAAAAAACATTAATTTTCTCTGATTAGACATTCATTTATGATATTAAAGGTAAGACATTCTCAGATTTTGTCAGAAAAATCTCTTAAATCTTAATGGAAAGATTAGATATTCACCAAATTACAAATAACAGACTGAAGATGTTGCTATATCACAGGACATTACAATGTCAGAATGTCTTTTTATGCCTTTAATCATGGAAAAATTCTTTATTCTTTCTTGAAAATTTACATAAGTTTTTTTTCTTGTGACTGTATGAAATTAACCTAGAAATTTATTTATTTATTTTTCTGAAATTGACTCCATGGCCACATTGGGCCGAATGTGCTGTGGTAGAATTCAGCTTTACCCAAATTTGAAAATCAGGGTTTAAAAATACAAAAATTGACATTAAACCCAGAAAAAGTGAATGAAAAATTCAGTATCTACAATCAAGAACAGATGAACTCTGTCTGAATTTAAAACAACTGGAGGTGAAAAGTACCTAATAATTTATTTACAACATAATAAAGTGTAAATTAGATAAAATGTCTGGTTCTGTTTCTTTTTGTTTCGGATTTTAAAAGTTTCCTTACATCTCCTCAAATATTATCATTTCACCAGAACTATGATTCAAATCCCAATCAAAAGAAAAGTTATTTGTTCGCATCTCTGCTTTATATTTAGCATTAAAAATCTTTTAGTGAGTGAGCTGTTGCATTAAATGGTCAAAAATAATAAACAGTTTCATGATTTTTATGAAGATAAACAATATTCAATAATTTGAAAATTCTGAAATTATAACTGATTTCTTTGGGGGAATATTGAGGTTTTTGGCTAGTTAACATATTTAGCCAGCAATAAAACAGTTCATACTAATAAATTTGCATTATTAAAATATTTTTTTCTTACTGGAAAGGGCACCAAAACCGTCTCCAGCCCACATCTTTGTAAATCCATCATTTTTACTGTAAAAGTGAATTTATTGCCCGGTTGGCTTCTTGTTGTCATCAAACAGAACAGCAACGGCCTTGATGATGAAAAACGAAAATAAATCAGACGAATAATTCGCTGATTTATATCACCACACGTGTTTTTCTTTCCCAAATCAAATAATTACTTATTGTAAGGCGTATTTACAGAAAATAACTGAGGAGCCAGGATGTAAACGAGCGTGATTTAGTGTATTTATATGTCGTCCTAGGAATGCGTGTGTGTGTGTGTGTGTGTGTGTGTGTGTGTGTGTGTGTGTGTACAGAAATTTTTCAGGTTTAAACGCTGCTCTGGAAATACTTGAGCAGAATGTGCGCTGTGTGTGGCCCGGCCTCTATGCTAATCTTAATTATGCACAGACGGGCCGCATGTGTTTATGTGCGAGTCGGGAGGCTGTATACCTGTACAATCAGCAATAATAAACCGCAGCGCACTCTGATGCTCGCCCAAAACTACAAACACAAACGGGGAGAAGCAAACGGAAACGGGGATTAATTAATTCAGCCGTGTTGGTTCAGCTCAGGCTGATTTCAGCTGAGAGGAGAAACCAAACGCAGACGTCTCTCAGGAAGCAGCAAATCAAGAATAAACTAATTTATTCAAGAATCTGGGAAGGAAAAAACGAAGCCAAAACTAAAATCAAAGTCATCACACGACAGACGCAACATTCAGTGTGTTTTAATGGCATTTTATTCGACGGAACTAGTGAATAATTGTAACATGGAAGGAAAATCATGCATTATTTTCTCATTTTTCTACAAATCATAAATCTGAAAAGTGTGCATTTGCATTCAGATCCCTTTATTATGATTTCCCTAAATAGTTCAGCCAGCTGCCTTAAAAAAATTAGTTACAAGCTAAATGTCATTATCAATTTAGTTAGAAAGCTAAATATTTAATTTACAAAATATTTAGCTCCAAAATATATTTTAGTTGGCAAGCTAAATATTTAATTTATAAACTAAATATTTAGTTTCCATGTAATTTTTTAGGACCAAACCAAATATTTAATTTACCAGCTAACTGGATATTTATCAAGCAAGCTACATTGTTAGCTCACAATCTGCATATCGAGAGAAAAGAAAATTACGAACAGGAGACAAGATCAGTAAAACCAGCAGGGGTTCAGATAAAACTTTTATTTTGGTAGTTCTTTTCCTGTTATCAGCCAGTGAATTTGAATATTTGCTAAATGTTTAGCTGTAAACTAAATGTTTAGGTTGGTGCTAATTAATTATGGTAACTAGATATTTAGCTTCGAACAAAATAGTTAATTTAAAGCTAAATATTTACTTTGAAGCTAACCCTGCTAATTGAGCATAAATTTAGCTTTATAAATGAATAACTTAGTGAAAATAAAACTTAAACATTAGAAGTGAAACAACCCAAATTATTGCTGTAAATTTGGAGAGAGGCACCAGCAACCCTCCCGATCCCACTGAGGGACAAGGGTGTAAAGAAAGTGGATGGATGGATGAATTTTTCACTTTAACTTTACAAATAGCTCCCAATTTGTAAAGTTGTTGTTTGACTCTTTTTTTCTGGACTAATTTTTAATGTGGTCCAAATATAAAGTACTAAATTGCACAAATTATCCTCACAAAATGTGATTACTTATTTTTTCCGTTCACTACGACGCTCTCCAGTTGAAATAAGCAGCAAGGTATGAAAATGGAAATAAAACCAGGCGGCGACACACATTACTGCTCCACCTGCACTTGATTCAGTTTTCGTTAAATTTAATCCGCTTACAATAAAACGTGATGAAAACCTACATCTTCAAACGGTTTGTGGATCTCTAAGTCGTCAACAATCACAACCTTCCAAACTCCATAAAAAGATCTCTGGAAAGAACGCAGCTCGACTATTGTTAGCAGTGATTCTCTGAACACACACATGGACTCTCATGCTCAGAACCAGACTGAAACAATTTCAATTTAATGGTATTTTCACAATGTGGGAGCTTGTGAGTAGCTGTGTGTGTCTGTGGAGCAGCCACCTGCATCCCAGAGATGGATGAGAGGAGCTAATTGAAGCCACATGTGGACTCGAGGAATGCTCTAGTCTCTACTGGTGATGAAAGAGAAGAGAGGAGGAAGGAGGGACAGTTAAATGTTTCTTTAATAAAGTTAAAAGACAAAACAAAAAAGATTAAAGCAAAACATGAAGCTGGAAAAACAAAACGTTCACATGAAATTTTTTCCAAGCCTGAAATTTCCACCCAAACGCATCGTAAAGATGGTCATTTCATATTTGAGGCAACAGTCATCTGTTTTTCCCGATGCAGAGTTTGTTCTTACCTTAATTAACATGGAAACAGAAAACACAAAAAGGCTCTTCAAAGTCAAACCCCGACCATCGTTTCATAGATCAGCCTCCTGGGTTGTCTAATTTATAGAAGAAGATGGCGATTCTTGTATTAGTTTCCGAATAAATGCAACATCCACGTTGCAGAAAGACACCATGATGAAGCTTTTATAACAATGTAAAGATAAAGTTTACAGATAATGATCATTTAAGTAGAGCTTTTGTTTGCGCTGCTTAAATTAGAGCAAACACAAGTTTCTATCACAACATTTAGGCTGCTTTCCTATCTGATAGTCCAGTAGATTCGGTTGGATTTTGGACCAAATTGCAACATTTGTTTAATTTCCAGCTGCTGTGGTTCCCCTTCATGCTGCACTGAGTCAAACCAGCCAAACCCTTTGAAAAACCTGTTCCCCTCCTGGCCTGTGGGGGCGCTGCACCAACAACGACTGAAGGAAACGACACAAAAACCTCTGAAGAAGACACTGACCGAAACTTCCTTCTTTACGAAATGGAAACAAAAATGGAGCAGAGTCGCATTTCTCTTTTGTCCAAAGATCACGAGTCATTTCTCCCGCTACCGCTAGGCTAATGGGTTTCTTTTGGTTGTATTTACCCAGAATGCTCTGCACTGCAGTCCACTTCCAGCTTCTAGATTGGTCTCCCGTCCGCTTGCCGTTCACATATGCATTCAAACCAAAAGTCAAATTGGTTTTTTTCTCACAAATTTTTGCCATTTGGATATCAGACATTTCAACATTTTTCTAAAAAATTTCAGAGATTAATCTAAAAATTTTAGCTTTTCAATTTTAATTTACTACTTTTGTTTTTCAGTATACAAGTGACATCGTAAAAATCCAAAGTTGCGCTCAGTGTCTGTGTCGTTTCCTTCAGTGGTTCTTGGCGTAGCGCCCCAGCAGGTTAGGAGGGGAACAGGCTCTTCAAAATGTTTAGGTTTAACTCGCAGTGAGGAAGAGAATCACAGCAGCTGAAAATGTTGCCATTTTGATCCCAATTGATCCGATTATACGGGACGATCAGGTGTGAAAACAGTTTCCTTTTCTAGACTTCAGTAAAGCCGACAATCTCAGCTAGAAACACAATCTGCAGTGCAGAGATGATACAGGTATCAATTTAATGGATATTTTCTATTTTTGGTCTGACATGCTAACTCCATTCAACACAAGGTCTTTTATTCCAATAATCATATCCAAGATTATTTATAGATTTCAAGTGTAAAACTGACAGTTCCTGTATATTTGTGAAATTCTTGTTTTATTATGAATATTTTGAAGGATTCCCAATGTAATGGTGACATTTTAAGTGGAGATGTTGTTTTTTCACTCCATCATTCCCATATAAAGCAATTCCAATCTATGCTGCTTACATGTTGATGTTGTGTCCGTTGTCTAGAGGACTCTCATAAAATCAGTCAAGATGTTGAATTTTCAGTGCTGACTCAAATGGAAATGTTGAAGAAACTGTTTTTGATTTCCTCTAATAGCTTGACGCGGTACATACTGTCCTAATTTACCTCTATTATAAAGGTACAATAAGTTTCAATTCACAATTCAGCCTTTTGTTGTTCTAGAGATCAATAACTTATGACTCTGTTGGAGATTTGGTAGGACCAGCATGTAGTAGATAATAAAGAGGCAATAAAACAAGATAATGATAAGATGAGATAAGATTGGCCTTTATTGTCTCTGTCAGGAGAATCGGACTCTTGTTGTAGCAGAACACAAACACAGTCTAACAGAACTTTACAAGGCCAGAGTACCAGGAACCCAACACTGGGTTGTTACACAATTCCCAACCCACTCCAAGATTTAGAAATGCCATATTATTGTTGTTGTTCAGAACATGAAAACATGGCTTCCAAAAGATTTTGACTTTTACTGCTTAAAGACGATCCGTCTAAATTTAGAACAGGTGGTGGAAATTATTGGAGGCGTTGCCAGTTTTTCACTTTACAGGCAACATTATTGGTTCTGTTATTAATGGGCTATAAATTCCCTTTTTTTGTTAATTTGGTTGTTTATTCAGTAAGGCATAACATAATTGGTGTTTTTAATTGCAGGATTTATAATTTACAACGGCGTGTTGGGGTCATTGTAGGCAGTAAATTTGCTAGAAAAAGTCTGAAATTGAGATTAATTTCTGAAATTTTCAGAGAAAAACATGGAAATTTCTGAGTTTCAAAAGTTTAATATTTTCATTTTCCAAAAATCAGAAATTGTCATGTATTTTCTTGAAATATTTTAAATTTTGTCTCAATTTCTGTGTTTTTTCTAGCCAGTTTTTGACTTTTGAAACTTGGAAATTTCAACTTTTTTCTAGAATGTTTTTGACTATTCAAACTCAAATCTCAGTGTTTTTTCTAGAAAATCCTGAGATTAATCTGTTTATGATTTTTTTCTAGCAAGTTTTTGATTTTTCAAACTCAGAAATCTTGTTTTTCTACACAATTTGAGATTTTTCTGAGCGGGCCTGTACACCTTTTTTCTATCTACAATGCTCTTAATATTGTAATACTATATTAATTAGTTAAAAGTAAATCACATTTTATTTGAAAACCATATATCAACAAAATGAAATTTTCAATTCAGAAACATTTTTGCCTCTACATTTTTAAATAAATAGATAAATGAGCTCAACAACAGAGGCATTGATTTTAATCTGTTATTAAACCACCAGATTGGTGAAAATGCTCCTCCAGCCTTTATAATGTGGTTGTGTGACGCTAACATTAGCTTGGAGACACTTTCTACATATTATCAGTTTTATTTATCATAATCAACCTGACAAACATAATCGAGTGTCCTAACAGCAGAAATAATTGTCTGGTAAATATTTTTTGTCTTTTTTTAATCAGGGATTTAAACTACAACAGCCTGGTTGAGTTTCCTACAGCCATCCGCTCACTCAGCCACCTCAAAGAGCTGTGAGTCTGAACTTTCTGACTAGAAAACATTGTGTGCAAAAGCACCAACTTCAGTTATTTAAAAAATGATGAATCTATTCAGGAAAGAAAAGATAAATATAAAATATAATTTCTCTTGTCTCTGTTTTCAGAGGTTTTCACAGCAACAGCATCCAGTCCATCCCAGAGCGAGCCTTCACTGGGAACCCGTCTCTGATCTCCCTGTAGGTACCAACGACCCAGAAAACGCTTAGCTTCCCATTAGTCATTGGTTTATATTAATAATGGATTTCAGCCCAAATTCACATTGAGGCATCCCTAATTTTTCTTTTATAGCTGGATTTATTAAGAAATTGCATCAAAAAATCTGTTTTTCTGATTTTGTTTAAACTTCTGCCAGAAATATAAAATTTTAGATAAATATCAGAAATTTTATAGAAAAACCTTTTACATTTCTGAGATCCAAAAATTTTTCAAAAAGTCAGAATTTTTCAGATTAATCTCAGAAAATGTGACTTTTGAAACTAAGAAAATTCCCAGAAATGTCTAAGTTTTTGCTAGAAAATTTCTGATTAGTCTCAACATTTCTGAGCTTTTTCTTTCAAATGTTTGACTTTTTTAGCTCAGAAATTTCCTTGTCTTGTTTTTTTTCTAGGGCATTTTTTAGATTAATATTCAACTTTTGAAATTCAGATTTATTTTTATTTTTTAATTCATTTATTTATTTTAGAAAATTTCTGAGATTAATTTCAACATTTCTGAATGTTTTGAGAGAAATGTACTCCTTTTTTCATCTATAATAGACATAACAGTTGTAGTTTATTTGCCTAACAAACAAAAAACATGTTTTTGTTTGACAGATTGTTTTATGACAATCCAATTCAGTCTGTGGGTCGGTCGGCCTTCCAGAACCTTCCAGAGCTTCGGACGCTGTGAGGAAAACACACTCTCACCCAAATCAGTTAAAAAGATTGAATTAGCTTTTAAAAATAAAGTCACAGTTTCTGAGAAGGAAAAAGTGGCAGTAGCTCCAGTAATAAGATGTTTATTTTCACTTCAGTCTGTGTGTGTCGCACATAGCAGTCCACATTTTCAGGGAACGCATTTGCAGAGGAGTGTCATTGTGTGCGTGTGTTGCTAACTGCAGTTAGCCTCGTCTGTGACCAAAACAAATGGCTAAACTTGTCAGGTGTGACTGGTGAGACATCATTCCCAGATCTGTCCTCCAAAAACAATAAATAAATGTGAAAATTATCTAAGCTGTTCGTCCAAATTCTGCTGGATTAGCTCAATATTAGCGCAGTGACTGGGAGTTAGCAGGCATTAGCTGCTAGCACATCAGGTGGTGCTAATCTGAGGCTATGTTTTGTTTTAGCATAGTTCTTTTTCTAAACTAAAGTATGTATAATAGTTGGGAAACTTTAGATTTTAAATGTTTCTACAGAAAACTGTTTTGCTTCCCTTCAAAAAAGAGCGGAGAAACAAAATAAATTAATTTTGTTACATTATGCACAAACTACGGCCATATTGGATTTTCAGTTTGACTTTCCAAGTCAGAATTTTGACCTGTGGGGGATTTAAATTAATTTCTTCTGTCCCTCTTATTCAGAAACTTTAGTCCAAAGTAGGACAAAAAGTGAAAATGTGGCTTTGGGTTTAGCTGAACGAGTGACATTCCTTTTGCCCCGACTAGAGACGCAGTACTTCAACATTTTCTACACGAGAGTGAAAAATATTTAGTTAAAAGTCTACTCAAGTTCTGAATAGTATCAATAATTTAATATTTAAAAGTATAAAGTTAAGTGGAAATTTTGGTATTTTAAGGATAAAAATGACAATAATTCATACAAGTAACAAAAAATAACACATTTTTTCCATATCAGTTTCTTTCAGTAAAAAACTAATGAAACTTTAACAAAAGCTGCAGGTGTGTGTCTGTCTGGTGAATGTTTGGTTTGTTTTTCATTCAAATCCACAAATTTTACTGAAGTAATATAGAAATACTTCATAATATCATTACTCACTTGTTTTTTCCTAAAAGTAGTTTAAGTAAATGTAACTAGTTACTAACCAACTCTGCCCCCTACTGGCCATAAAAATAGAAACCAGGTTGATAATAGTTTGTGATCAAAGTGTTTTCTTCTTCTATGCATCAATATTTTTTTTAAAGTCTAGATTGAATTTCTCTTTGCACTGCCAGAGGATCCCGTCGAATTTATTTTCCTTTCACTCTCAGATGAGAAGTGAAGGTCGGCTTAGGGTGACTCGGTATTTAGCTTGAGCCTCATTAAATCAGGTGCTAATTACACAAAGAATGTAACGCTCAAACTGAACGCCGGCGGCCAGAACATTTTCTGTTTCCTAAACGTAAATCCGCTTCTTTCAGCTTGAACTCTGCCTGGTTTTCTCCCAGATCTCTGAACGGTGCGGCAGAACTCGCAGAGTTTCCAGATCTGTCGGGAACCAAGGGTCTGGAGAGCCTGTAAGACGCGCACACACCCTCACAGAGGAATGTTTCATATCTGTTTGCTGTTGCAGCATCTCTTGACTGTGTGTTTTCAGAGCTGAACTCCAAATCAAACTGTTGTTATTAAAAACTGCAGTTATTATCCCATCTGGCAGGCTGTAGCTTTATTATTTCTGCAGCTCAGCCTGAAATTAAAAAGCCCTTTTGTCCTCCCTTTGCTAAGCCAAATTTCCAAGTGATAATAAACACGTTTGCAGAGTTTATTTTCTTGTATTTTTCCATCTAAAGTCATTTCTGAAGGTTGTATGTGTTCAGCTGTAACCAGTAGGTGGAAATGCAAACGGCAACCAAACAAAACGTCCCACGTTTTTCCACTGTCTGCCTTTAAAATGACCTTCAGTGTCTTTCAGCCCCAGTCTGACCCAGTTCCATTAAATGATCCCAGAATGTTGTTATAACTCATTTTGTCTGATCAACAGGGCTGTGAACAAGTGTTGGTCCTTCACAGATTTATTTTCATTTCTTGTCACACCTAAAAGTTTTGAGCAAATTGAATAAATGGAACAAAATGAAAATGTCTTTTATTAGAATAAACTTCACTTGTCGTTATGGGAAAACCCTGAAATGTGGCTGAATTAAAAATTTCCGGCTGAATTTCATTAGTAGCAAAGACTCAAAATGTTTTCTGAGTATTTCCAGAAGGAAGTATTTGTAAAAAATACTCGTTAAAGGAAACGGTTCCTGATTCCCAATTTGATTCCCCGACATAAATTAACATTTTTAAAATGTTAATTATATAATTTTTACTGTACATATTAGTTGATGTCATCAGTGATTGGTGTTTTTCAAAAATACTTGATTTATCCCAAAGAAAATGTAATTTTGTCGTAACTCGTATCATCCAGGTAAAGAATCGCTTTGGGTTTCTGTAGCAGTCGGTGTTTCAACCAGCCTGTTGAAGCCTCTGACTGAAGACTGTTGCTGAATATCCGGGCAGCAGAGATGATGGCATCAGTTGTTGGCAAACTCTGCTAATCCACCTCATTTGCTTTTGCCACTTCTGTTTGAATATCTGCCTGGCTGTTTGGTTACAAAGTCTAGCAACACCTCAACCAAAAATTATGAACCAAGTCAGATGCAACGTGACGGAGCTTCTCCAACATGATGATAGTTTCAGGCTATTGAAGATGATTGCAAGACTTTGAGCATGACTAGCTGAGAAAAGGACCGAGATAAAGTGAAAAAGCAGCCAAAGTCCAATGATAAATCTTTAAAATCATGTTTTAAGTTAGAAGAGCTGCAGTCCAGTATGTTTTTAGACACCTGCTGGTCAATAGGACATCCAGATGGGGTCTAGAACTGCAGCATGTTCCGTTTCGGTTTAAAATGCTGGTTTAGTGTCTTCAGGAACAGAACTTTACAGCTGCAGCTCCTGCTCTCTCAAACAGATGTGACACATTTCCCTTTGGGCTTTCAGGACCATCACTGGAGCTCGGATCACGTCTCTTCCCAGTTCGATGTGTGAGCAGCTTCCAAACCTTCAGCTGCTGTAAGTCTTCTCATCATCTCCACACCAACCGGTCCGTTATCGTCCCAACACTCATCGTTTAGCTGATCCTGTTGAAGAACAAACCTCTCCACCGTAATGTGCAGCAAGCTGCTGCGTTTAAGGACCGTTGGACGTCCCTGACAGCTGCTGATGGCTGAAACTGTGTTTGTGTCTGCAGCGACCTCTCGTATAACAAGATCCAGACTCTTCCAAGCTTCACTGGCTGTGAAAGCATCCAGAAGATGTGAGGTTTATCTTCATTTCCTTTTAATGAAAGAGTTTATCTCTCTTATCTGGGCAAGGAACAACTTTTGTCAACCTCTGAGACCTGTACAGCACATTTATCAAGTCTCTGGTTACCTTAGCAACCAGTAAAACACATCCAGCTGGGCATCATGGGAGCAATTAGCAGTAGTGTTGTCTGTTTAAGACCAATCAGAAGCCAGGAAAACGCTTTAAAGTAGAAAATTTTAAAGTGATGCAATGGAAACAGTGTGGCTGATCTTTGTGTTGCAGTGATCTCCACCATAACGAGATAGAGGAGCTGAGGGAGAACACCTTCACCGGCCTGATGACCCTTCGCTCGCTGTAAGAACACACACTGTGAAGATTTAATTAGTCTTCAGATCCTGACCCATGAACCCAACTTAACCTCCTTAAGTACTTCCAAATGGACCCGCTGATCAAGGTGGTCTGCTTGTCATTGGAGCAGCTGCCATGAAGTCAGTGAGGGAGGAGAGGAACGACTGCTGCTGCTGCTCCGTCTGTCCTAAATGAATTCAAGGCTCTCCGTTTCAGGAAAAGCAATGCAAATGAGCAAAAAGATAATAGAATAGAAAAATTCCAAACTGACAAAATACTCTGACGATAAAACATCGTATGGAGGAAATATGAAGCAGATTTGTGCAGCCACCACACCTGTAAAACATTTCAAATGAAATTTTAAATGTGTTGAATGAAACAAACCAAAAACAAGTGAGAGAGGGCTGATGGAGAGGTGGGCCGTTCTCAAATCATTCTGCCAACAAACGGATTAAAGGTGTGGTAGTTACAGACTGGGTGTCAGGTTGGGTATGCCAGGGGAATGAAGACCAGAGGATGTGAAGACTGGAGGGATGGCAGGAAGTGACCGAGGCTTTAAAGGCTGGAAGCAGGGGACCAGCACTCGGGAGACTTATAGAGTGACCCAGACTCTAAAAGCTCATGGAGTGACCGGTGCACTGAAGACTCAAACAGTGACCAACGACTTGAGGAGCAGGTGAAGTCTAAAGGAGAAGCATGAGGGGCTCCTGAAGCAGACTGCAGGAAGGAAGGCTCTGTTGATTGAAGAAGACTGTTCTCATGATGATGATGTGTCCACTGAAGAGGATGCCACCAGTGACAAGAGGCAAAATGATGCTGGTGATACAAGAGATGGAGATGTTACCTCAACCCGCTACAGCCCCAGAAAACGTTGGAGAAGTTGTACGATGCAGCCATGGGACAGACGTATGCTTTTCAGAAGGACATGTTGATCCTGTGCTGCTCACTTCATGCAGCCTGAACGGAGCCACAGCTGAGAACTGTTTTCAAATCATATTTTAAAGAAACTAGGAGAAAGCTGAAAGTGTTTGTTGTGACGGGGGGAAGGACAAAGACCTTTGAACTGTTCTCCAACCATAAATCCTCATTCTTGTGTTAGCTTTAGTTAGCTTTGTGTGATGTTGATATTTTATCCCTTTTGTAGAGATTTATCCTGGAACCGGTTGTCATCTGTGAAGCCAAACTCATTCTTTGCTCTGACGTCTCTCTCCAAACTGTGAGTTTTTCTGCAACACCAGAGACTCTTTTTACAAACCTGATGCATTTAGATCCTTAATAAATCAGAAGATTTTGCCTCAGGCCCTCTCAGGAGGTTCAACTGCCCTTGTTAGTAGCACTAAGCAGTAAAATCTGATTACTGATGATGGAAATACTTTGGTGTGAACAACTGGGGCATTTTCTGTGTCTGCAGTGACCTGTCGTCCAATCAGCTGTCCTCTCTGCCTCTTACTGGTCTGCAGAGTTTAACTCACATTCGGCTGGTGGGAAACGATCAGCTGATGGAGTTAATACCCCGAGAAGATCTGCCACGAGTCAGGTGAGGTCCCTAGATTCTCCTTAGCCTGTTTTTTTCTGTCCACTCTGCAGTTTCTAGGAATAAATGCTAAGAGTTGTGTCTCCTCAGGGTGATGGAGCTTCCCTACGCCTTCCAGTGCTGTGCCTTCATCTCCTGTGAGAAGAGAGGAGAAGGAGGATTATCCTGGGAAAGAGAAGAGGCAGCAGACTCCACAGCGAGAGACGCTCCTTTCCTTTCCAGTCAAGGTAAACGCCAGAAGAAACGCCTCAAAGTTCCTGAAGCAAAGAACCAAAAGAAAACATTAAATGGGAGACAGAAACGAGGAAAAAAACACGAAAAAGACAGAGTACGACGCCGGTAGAAAACAATGAGTACATTTGCAACTTTTGAAACTCAGAACTTTCTGCATTTTTTTCCACTGGAAAATTTATGAGATTAATCGCAAAATTTTTCTTGAAAAAAGAACCCAAAATTTCTGAGCTCCAAAAGTTAAACATTTTAGAGACAAATTCAGTCCTTTGAACCTAATCTCAGAAACTTTCTAGGAAAAAACATAAAAAATGTTTGAGTTTCAAAAGTCAAAAATGTTTGATGAATTTTTAACAACAGTTTTTGAGTTTTGAAACTTTCCAAATTTATTTCTGGAAAATTTCTGAGATTAATCTTATAAGTTATGTGATTTTGTTTTTAGAAAGTTTTTTTATTTTTCAAACCCACAAATTTCCATGATTTCTAGAATTTTTTTTATGTTATTTGCTTCTGTTTTTTCCGTCTACAGTGGACCTAATTTGCCCTCGTAAGTGTGACTACAAAGCTGAAATGAAACAAAAATAAATCAATCAAAATCAAACAATATGGATCAATTTAATTTATACATCCTGAAGAGTCTTTAACACTTTGAGTTCAGAGGTTCTCAATAAAAGTGGCTTTGATTGACCTCACTTCATTGTTTTTTTGGAAATTTGGTTTTAATAGAATTATCCAGCACAAAAACACACTTGGTAAGTAATTTATTTATTTTACAAACAGCATTTTTCTTCTGGTTTGTTTGTGTTCAGTGGACCAGGACTGGGACGATTTTCTGATGGAGTTTGAGGACGAACCAAAACCTCAACACTCTGTTCACTGCAGCCCAACTCCAGGTAGCAAAATGTCTCTTTGTTTTTACAAGTTACAAACACACAATATATATGTATATATATATATATATATAAAAATAAATTCCCTTCTCACC